>NW_014569636.1:483974-522793 GCF_001313835.1 Polistes canadensis | reverse complement strand
TATATATATATATATATATATATATAAATATATATATATATATATATAAATATACATGCATCAAATAAAATACATGTATAATAGATGTGTATATCGACGTCATAAATAATTATATGAGAACAGCGAAGAAATGGCTGAGCAAACGATAGCGCAAGTAAATGCATTTACTTGTATATGTGCATGTAGAGACATTGGTTGACATATACACAAGCGTTATGGTATACGCTTGTACTAGGATGGAAGAAGACTAATACAAGAAGAGACGAACACAAGAACTACGATGAGGCGACTAGGTGTGCCGTCATAAATCTGCCAAGTCGCGGCAAATTAAATCATTATCTGGAAGCTACGAGCAAATTGAATTGATGCATGCTCCGAGGCTCCACCTCCTCCACCCCCTCCACCTCCTCTTTCCAACGACGACTCAACTCCTCCGCGATCTTCGCCTCGTTATTCTTACCCTCATCTCCCATTGTTCATTCTCATTAACTTTTATCTTTAGATTTGTATTTTTTTATATCATTTCCCAGGGGTGCCCAACTTCGCAGGATGGCTAGTGTTGGTTTTTTTCTCAAGCAAACGATATTCTACAAAAATCTTTCTTACCAAATGAATTAATGAACTATGGATAAGCAGAACTATGGTCGCTATACGTATTAACCATAATCAGGGTTATATATATATATCCAACATGAAGTTTTATACATTCAGAGAGAAAGAGAAATGAAAAAGAAATTCTTCGCTCTGAATGGCTTGAAATTCACGAGCACAACTTTACAATTCTTCGTGCGTGCGTGCGTGCGTGTGTGTTACGCAAAAGAGTTAGTACGTATCCAACTGGCAAATAACTCGTGACAGTTTTCGCACTAAACAAGCCTACGGATCTGGCTAGACAAGTAACTAAACAAACAAAAAATAATACTGGATTATTATATCTACAACACAGAGCTTTCTAATGTAAGAGAAAGAAAAAAATAACTCCAAGGGAACGAGGTAAAATAAAAGGAAGAGAGAAAAATGAGAAAAAATGAGAAAAAAATGTTAATTGGATTTGCGAATGATAAAACAAACTAACTCGGCGACTGTGTGTAGCTTAAAGGTTGTAGACTTTAAAACGAGATCGCTACAATTTCATTATCCTTTTATCTATTTTTAATGTAATATTAACACAAGTCTCATATGACATTTTATTTTCTTTCTACATTTGGTTAGAAACTATATATATTCCGACATTATATTTTATTGACGAATAAGTTACGTTGGAGTTTGTGATATTAGTTTAATTAAATAACTAACTATCAAACAAGACAATAAATTCGATCAAACGAAGAAAATATTCAATAGATGCTTATGTTATTTGCAAATAATTGATAGAAAAATTCTGCTATCTAATCATAAATTGGTGTGGACAACATTTGGATATAAAACAATATCTATTAGAATGAAATTTGATTATGAAAAATGATGAAAAAAACTTACCAGACCATCGCAAGCAGATAAAGCAACTCGAGAATTCGGATGGTTACGGATGAATCCACGATAATGGCACTTGGTCGAACGGTTTTTTGCCGGTGTCCGAATATGGTAATCGCGTTTGTGTCTCTCGACGATCATACTCGATCCGATGAAGTCCTCGACAGCTGTCAATTCGATATGATACTCTTTGCCGGCTACTGTCAATCGATAATGTACTTCAGATCCGTCCTCGTCGTGATGATGACTCACGTTATGCGAGATTAACTCGCCTTTATGGCTAACCTTACGGGGTATCACGATCTCGTGATCGTAAAGATGATTTTCTAGCGTGTACAATCCTAAAAATAGAAACATTCACAAATAGTTACATACATGAATAATTGTTTCATTCGCTGATCGATTGAATTTTCATTCTCTGTATATGTAAAATAAATCTAAACTATAATAAGAAGATTGGTCGCACGCTTAATGTTTCCAAGATTTCTTGGCCGCCACGGTGCGCTTGTCCAGTGGCAAATACGAGCGTGGGTGGTAGTAAAACGGTCTGATTATGACATTAGTAGACTCGTAAACGCCATGGTGAAGAAGCGTGTAAAGAGGAGAAAAAGCCAATGTTCCAAGAGGAACAATGTCACTATCGTTCTGTACAAATGTTCAGAGAACTAGGAAAAAAGAAAAGTTATGCCGACTCTGTTGATTTGATCCATTCAATACTACAAGCAATTTCTTCATTTATTTATGTATTCGATAAAATAGTAAGAATTGTTGCGATAATAATAGTGCAATAACGTACGAATAGAAAAGATATAAAGTTGAAGACACGCGCAATGTGGAAACACTGGTGTTTTATTAGAAAGCTTCGGCTTGCTGCTCGGCCGACTTAAACGAACCTAAACGTGAATCATTTTTAAACGATTACAATTGTTCCCGCAATATTTGATTTTATATTCGATGCGATTTCATTCCATAGAACGACGTTAGAGCTTTATTTTCGTCTTTCGCGTTTCTTTAAGCAACACGATATCTGAATCAAACAAGCGATAAAGTTGGCCATGCTGTAGTATTTAAATATATTTGGTGTAGTATAAGACTTCTCAGAAATGAGAGAGTTACGTTAGTTGGTCGTAACAAAGTAGATTAGTAATGGGGAGAAATGGAAGGGTTGGAATAGCTTTAGGTTCAATTAATGGGAGGCGTTAAGCTCCGTTCTCTGCTTCGACTTCACGAGCAAGATTTTCTCGTGATATATGCGAATACAGAATATAGAGTGCGAATATACGAATGTAAGTATAGTATTTACTGACGTTACATACACTCACGTATGTTCCCCGCGTGATGGATGAAACGGTAAGGATTTATGTGGATGTTTTCCGACGTTCGCGCATGTACATGTGTGCTTGTCGGACGAGAATTCTAAACTCATTTGTCAATGGTCGCACATGTTGTGGACAACCAAGAGACACGTCCCGTACCGCACAAATATTTATTTTTACTTTTAACATTTTTCTCCATAAGTATGAATGTGCATATACTGCGCGCATATGTGCATAATTATGCGCATAATTATATGCATACCGTTCTCAAGGCGACATGGACGCCTTATCAAAATGTCCAACGAAAATTCTACTCAGAGAATACGGCATTCTTTTGTATTTCTTGTAATTTTTAGTACGAATCGAAAGTTTCAAGATCTTCAGCGTCGAATAGGGCCAGCGTCGAATAGGGCCAGCGTCGAATAGGGCCAGCGTCGAATAGGGCCAGCGTCGAATAGGGCCAGCGTCGATGTGCGTCTCAGCGAGAAGTACAATACCATAACGAGGATACTTGAGATTATTTTTCAAGTGTTTCAGTTTAAGTGTTAAGTTTATTTCGATCGAGCCCTCCCACCCATCGACTATTGTCGACGGTGATCTAACGCTTAAATGGATAATTGCGTTGAAGTATCCAAAGGGGAAGAGAAATAGGAGAATGCGTTCGCAGTTCAGCTGGCGCAATATGTCTTCATGTAAGAATCGTCTGACAGTCTACGTCCTTGCGGATTCATCTGCATGACCGCGCATCGCACTTGGGTGCTGACCGAGCCAACGATTCTCAAGTTGTCTCGATTATTATTACATCATATGTCCGATTTCTATACGTTACGCGCGATACGCCTAATAAATAGTAGTCCATTATGAATTATTGTTTCCGTCAATAATCATTTATCGTTAAACTTTCGACCAATTTTCTATAGTTTAATTCTGAACTTTTTGGTGGGCATCCTTTATATGGATACCTTTATATGGATACCTTTATATTGTGCATCCATTCGATAGTTCATTTTATACGACCTATCGTAGATTCCTATTTATGATCTCGCGCTTGAAAGAATTAAAACCCGTTTAAAAGAAGTTTTTCGAGTTGATCGCATTGTCTTTGTTCCTCTTTTTTCCTACGATTGATTCGTTCCTCTACGAGAACAAGCGAGCAAATTGCCGGAGTCTCCTTCACATTTTACGACGCTTTTCATTGTCTCATAGAAGGCACAAATTTATATTACAAATTTATCGCCTGTTCAGGTGTAAGACGGTTGGCAAAAGAGTGAGTGAAAAGTATTTTGCGAATAGCAGAGAGCTTGCCTCGGTCACCTGAAAAATTTTCAATATAGAGAAATAGAGAAGAGAGAGAGAGAGAGATTCATGTCATAAACTTGAAATGTCGATAAGTTAATCGTTAGCTAATGTTTCAAAGATATAGAAACGATCCAGCGAGACTTGCACATTTGCAGTCATAATGAAAATATATCGAACGCAAAATAATTTCAAACCATTTGGAGAAGGCTAGATATAGAAACTACGAAAAGAAACTTGTTTCACGTTTACGTTATAATACGAAGAAACTTTATCTCTAATCGCGTTAGCTTATATCACTCGAATCCATTACTTTTAAATGCATCAAAATATGCATTTCAATTACCTCTGTACTTGGACAATTTGGGAAAATCTATTTTTGGATATTAATGATATTTAACGCGTGTTTTATTATTAATAATTACTAAATAATGTATCCGATTAAATTTATTTATCGATTCATTCGATAAAATGGGGATACACCTACTTTCATTTTCCCCCACAAGTAATGTTTTTTTATTTCCACGTATTTATTTCTTAGTAGCAACATTCTTTACGATCGGATGTTTTCCTGAAAGTCGGAAAGCGAGCTTGAAGAGCGTCCTTGATGGCAAGGAGATCAGGATCGATCTACGTGCTTTCTACGCATAGTAAACTACGCGACAAAAAAAGAGAGAGAGAGAAATGGAGCTTGAATGAAATTGCACAAACTTATATATAAATAAAAGTGACTTTATAAATTTGAAAATTTTAACTATTTTTTTATTAACTTGGCATTATTTAAGTAATTGGAAATGGGTTAAATATGGATGAGCAAGCGCGTCGTGATTTTCATGCAATTGTTGCATGCCCTTCAAGCCCTGGAAAAAGCAAGACAGAGAGAGAGAGAGAGAGAGAGAGAGGAATAAGTTTTTGTAGTACAAACCAAGTATGCGTATAGTACGAGACTAAGAGTAAAAGGAAAGAACAACCTACACGTATATTGTATTATACATATATATATATATATATATGTTCATAGTTCGCTCGGTGAACGGCGTAATCATCATTATACCATTATCATTAAAGACGGAAAAATGGCGGTACGACCAATCAGCGCAACTCTCTTAGAGTGGATAGGGTTAAACGCAGGTGGGGACTAGGATAGAAACGTGGACCTCCCATTAGATACGTTGATGTATTATGTAAATTATTATGGTACTGTACGCAGTATGTTTTGGATTGTTATCGTCCAGGAAAATAAAATTATCTTTACTATTAATTATTTCCCCCTTGTAAAGTAGATTACATTTGAAAATATCGATATAAACAACCCTCTGATTCATTATTTCACTCCTAAATGAATTATTATTTACACTTAATAATATAATACAATGTTTAGTTTTTTAGTTTTTAGAACTACTAACTGTAATAACTAACTAATCTATACCCCAGGTAAACTTAAATTAAATGAAGACTGTACATTAAGGTCTCACCTACATTATAAATATTCCAATATTATCGATATAAATTTATCAGAAAAGCTCGCTCTCGAAAGGAAACGACGAACGCGCCGATAAGCGAAACTTCATCTTATATATGTATTTAACATTATAGATATTTTGTGGAAAAAAAAAGAAGAACAAACTCGTTTGCGATTTCCCATCTGGATTCCAGTCGTCGAGACAAAACCGGAGTTAATCTCAACGAGACGCGCCAAAGTTGTCGACAATATTCCAAATTATTAGGCATCGAGAGTGATTCTTTATCTTTGATAGCTGATGTTACGGTAGAAACTAGTTTTCCTTTACGATGATTCACTTGGGCTTATCTTACACTGAAGATTATCAACTGATCCCGAAGAAACGCGTATATTAGCATATTTCTCGGTTCATCGTATTCATTAAATCAACGCCGATAGTCGTGGAAATGAATAAGTAATTCATGCTGTTTCGAATTATTATAATAAAAGGATCACTGATTTTATGCGATAGGTATGATTAGTTTAGAGCTTCTCGATTTAAGGATGATAGATAATATTGAGTCGTTTGGTATAGTTACCTTTCATTATATGGACAGAGTTTTTAAGTACTAGTTTGTGTTACTTTTTCGGGTTAGTATTATCAATATGAGATATTCTTGTTGCCATCCTAATATTATAGTACTAGTCGTAATATAACCGGCATATAATAAAATGATGAACAATGAACAATGAAATATATTTAAAATACGGTATTACTAATTAGAAGATTCAACTGATTGTGAGTAGTTTGCAATGCTTTAAAGAACATTTTACAATACCCGATACTGTTGTACGATTGAGAACGTCCGTAAAGATATCGACTTTTCGAAGAAGAAAATGAGAGTTCGTCGAGTAGGTCGTTCGTTGTAAAACGATTCGACACAATCCCGGCACTATGTTAACAAAATGGTGCTCGAGCAATCGGTGCTCGAGCAATCAGGGCTCTCGTTTCTTCGTTAATACCAAGAGACGAGACAGATGGTCTTGTTTTTATGGAGAATTAGAGACGCACGCGACTTTAATTAAATAAACCGACCGGCAAGGTTTTCAAACGCATTTTCTACCGACGAGATTCAACTAGATCTCACGATAAGCTAAGTTCAATTCTTGTCGACTCTATTAAAGAATAAAGAAGCACCTCAATTAACGATTCAAGTTAGGAAATAATGAAACAGCAAACAAATATATCCTCTTTTTACAACAATACCAAACTTATTAAGTTGGCTACTATATGGAAGTACCTGCGGGGGCAGACAGGACTTAGAAGAAACCGAGCAAATAAAAGAGAAGAAGGCTTGCGTGGGTTAGATCGGTAATAACGTATCGTGCCCACACGAGAGTGATCCTTTTCGTCAGATATCGCGCTAAATCCTCTTTCTCTTGGAGCAAACTAAACATTTCTATTTCTGTCCGAAGATCAGAACTATCGTCGACTTGGAGGAGCAGCAGCGGAACTTTCTTTATATGAAACAAAAATAGAATAGGTACACCAAGAGAAAGATCTTTTTCATATTTATCCACTTATATTTATTTCATCTATACTTTCAAACGCCTTTTCTTCCTATTTTTTTCTCCAATAAATGCTCATAGAAATACCTTTTCCAAAAAGAATAGAAATGGTCGTCTTTTGTTGGTCATTCTTTTCGTGAATAAAGATATTACATCGTAACTCGTCGTAACTCGTTGACTCCAGGGAAATCGTGAAATCCTTTATTACGCTGTCGAGGGGAACACGTTGTGGCAGGTAGTTTTACAGTTCGATAAGTGACGGCTGGAATCGTCGGCAAAGAAAGAAGAACAAACCGAAGGAAAGGAGAGAGAAAATACGGATAGAGAAGGACAAGGAAAGTAGCGAACAAGGAAATATCTCACGTGCCGATACTATTCGTTCCTAGCTCTTCTCCCGTAGGGAACTTACATTAGAGACTTAAGGATTTACAACTTTCTTTGGCGAACTCGTGTAAACGCATTGCTTTGACTCGGAAAAAGAGAGGGAGAGAGAGAGAGAGTTAATAAATCAATCAATTTTTCAAGTAATCAAAATATTTGCAGACTTTTAAAATCTATACTAAAATAAATACAACTATCCACGATAAAATCATCAATATAAATTATAGCTGCAAATTTGTGTATACCTAAACACCTTTTCCGAATATTTAGAAATAATATTCTATACATTTTGAATTAGGTACTCAATTACTTGGAATATTTGGAGTAATGGGATTGTTGAATATAATTTGATTAATGTTACCTTATGTCTCGAAATAATATCAGATATTCGAGTATCCGGAATACTTGGAATACCCGCGTTACCAAGTAATTGGCCTACTTTATATATCAAATCCATAAGAAAGATTTTGAACAATCTAAAACTATAATATCGACCATTAAAAGTTCTTCTTCCCATAACTGAGAGAATTATCTTAAAGTTATCTAAACACATGAAACGTTACGGAGATAAAAGCTCATGTAACACGATGGATTACGTCCACTATATTTTCTTGCGCTCTCAATCTGATACCTTTTACTCGTTTATATTATTCGTGATTTATGAACAGGTGATGCAGATAAATGCTTACTTCGATACATGCTGGCGAATTTGAATTTGTCGCAAGATGCGACAATTTTTTCATCAAATAATCAATAAGGTTCATCCTCCTCTTCCTCTCAGGCAAATTTATCTATGATTTAATTATTCCTACGTCCAATATGGGAAAACAAAATGGACGTGACAGATTTTTCCCTTGCGATTACATTACTACGGGTTTGTCGTTCGATGACGCTGATCGTTCAATTATTATTTCCTTAGGGAATACGAGCTAACTATTTACTTCGCTGTAACGACGATTGACCCCCACTTTGTTTGAATTTCATTTCGCAGTATCCATACTTACATACGTATAATACGTATTGGAACCCACAAGTCAAATTGTACACAACTGATAAGAAAATGATTTTCATTAAATATTATGGCAAATCGTTTAAAAAGCTAGATGCAGTAAGATACAAAAGAGGACAAACCGAATATTACTTAGAAAAATAATCGTTAATAAGTATAATATATGGATTGGCAAGATCCAGTCGCGTAGGATTCATTGATAGCATTTGCCCACGCGGTTCTACACGCTAGTACAAGTCGTACTTACGTCGCCGACTTTTCATTTTCTATTACTTTTTCCTCTACTTGTTGTATTTCGAATGAACACGAAGCACCACCCACGCCAAACGATGCGTTTACTAGCTGATGCTGGATTTTCAATGAGTCTTTCCATGAATGGATTCTACGTCGTCATCGTCTTATTATTTTCTTCTACAAACATGCTAAGCTGCTGTATTTTTCCTCAACTTCCTAGTCACTTGCTCGTTTGTTTATTTCTTTGGCGCCATGTCAGTATTCTTCTATCCTGTTACTTTTTTTATATACATTTTCATTTGAATTAAATATAAAAGAACACACATTGAAATAAATCTAAATACATATGTGCCCATAATTATGAAAGTGCTCTAAATCATATATCTCTTGTTTCGAGATATAAGAAGGATTACATTTGAACACTAAAAATGAATTCTATATAATATATTGAAATAACAAACACTATCTCTGTTATAATAAAAAGAAAGACAAAAAAATGTCCTTCCCACCCTTATATATACCTTGCCGCCGTATATAAGTACTTAACGTAATAACCCAAAGTCGTAACAGAGAAGTGGACGGATTACTTGCTTTTCTATGGGATTTTCTGGCCCGTGGCGTAACGTGTTTTCTGTGTAAATGACGATAAGTAAACGACTCTTTGGGTATCCCATAATTTTCCACGATGATAATAATTGCACGATTAACGAGAGACTATTTTCGCATGAGTCTTATCCTTTTATTTATTTTACAAACCAAACGTGTATTTAATCAAATTAGAAATAGAATCTAATAGACATTTTAACATCGAGATAACGCATGTGTATCGATCGATTCGATTCTGCCTTTGAAATTTGCGCTATCGGCGAGTTCTCGGCGGCACAAATGGCGCGTAAAAGATGAGAGATTCGAAAGTTATGCCGATTTGCTGCCGGCGAGAAAACGTCCATGGTGGTCCAGACCATATCTGAATCTCGATATATTGCGATAAGATCAGCAAAATCCTCGCGGAGATATCAAACGCTTCGTAAATTCCCTGCCCCGCTGGCTATTCCTTCTCTCACGATCACGATCTTGTCATTTTTTTTCCCTAACGTTCTGGAACTAAATGAACGGTAGACCAAGTGCACTCATTAACAACTGCACTCATCCTAATTTCCACTATTTTTCCTTAAGGTTTGATCAACGTTCTTGTCAAACCTTATTTCGAATTCGATTATGTAACCTTCAGCTAGGAATGCGAGCACACCGATCACGGAGAAGATTAACACGAGTCGAATAATAGATCGTATTAATCGTATAATAGTTGGTATTATTTGTAAATTTCAACTGTAGAAGAAAAATAAAGGAGTGTTATGAAAATTGTTCGATTACTTGCCTCTTACGTTCGAAGGTTCTCGTCGCAGAGTTTCCGAAGTTGTACGAGCGATCACGATGAACATTTGCAAGATGAAAAGACGTCTCATTGTTAACGATCCTTTCAAAGATTTTAAATTCAAATCTGTTACAGCGAGCTTTCCAACCGATTCCCGTCGCATCTTTTCTATTTTATCACGATTCAGTATGTGCATTCTGAAAATGATTGAAAACATTCTATTAGTAAAACGGAATAAAAATTGACAGAACACATCGGAAAAATGATTCCGAAACAATTGTTAAATAGCTTGTCTTCTTTTTTTTTTTCTTATTCGAATAATACAATCGTAATTAGAATTATTCATAATTGAAAAAAAAAGAAAAAGAAAATAAAAATGTAAAGGCAAAACACAATGCGAGTTACATATAATACATTAGATATAGCAGGTATTGAACCTAGCTCCGATTAAAAAAAAAAAAAAAAAAGATATTAACCAGGAGACTGAGAAGAGAGATCGAATTTTAATAAGACACGCTATTATGACACGCCTTTGAGAAAACGCAAGGTTCTCGAGCACGTATGGAAAAACGCTTTCCCCTATTGGTCCGCGCGCATAATAACACGTGTTCCTCGTACACGGGCCATTAAACATGGGGAACACGTTGCATCTATTGGTCCATTGTGTCATTTCAGACTGCCTCCTTGCTCTCCTTGCCACCACTTTTTCCTTTCACGATTTTCTAATGAGATTGGAATAGTACTATACTACTCGTGTATTACAAAATTAAATAAGAAAAGAAAGAAAAAGGAAAGGAATCGAAGGAAAATGTTCTCGTTATATATTAAGAAAATTTAAAAAAAGTATTAAAAGGAAATGAAATAAATGGGAAAAAGTTAATAAATCAATTGGATTGAATTAACGAGAAATAGTAAATAACTGTAAAATAAGAGTATATGTAGTCTTAGAAGTTTCGATTGCGTTTTTGAAAATAAATACGAACAAGGGGGTTGGGATACAAAAAAATGGTAAAAAATGATTAGAAGTTGGAAAACTACTAGAAAAACCGATCTGCGTTAAAGAATCATTCTAATTGCGGCTAGCATTGTCAGTTAAAAAAGTATACGAAAATTGAACAGCGTCTCTAGAACAACATATTCACATACCTTTCTCTTCCTTTCGCTCTCGCTCTTTGAAAGTATCGAACTGTAGGATCGAACTGTAGGATCGAACTGTAGGATCGCAAACGATCGATTCTCCAATCCTTGACGCAATTAATTTAACAGTGAGAGGGGCAGGAAACACGCTTTGATGAACGCCGTAACGCGTAGGCATACCTGCACGAGGATAAATGAAATACTTTGAGGAAATAGTTAGAGTAAGCGAGAGAAGGAAAGAGAGAGAGAGAGAGAAGGAAAGAGAGAGAGAGAGAAAGCGGATGTTGTAGGTACCCATTCCGAATTTGGTCGAACGAGATTTACTCCTACGAGATCCCCCGATGTTTTTTTTTTCTTTTTTTTTTATACGAGTTTAGGTAGGAGCTATTAATATGACGCATTACTGCTTCGATTCTCATTCGATAAGACTACGTAGGTGGGCGGCCTTCCTTTGATCTTTCTTCTTTTGGACACTCTTGACCCTCGACTTTCGTAAAACCAATGTGCTACTTCATCGATCATTTTCTTTTCCTTTTTTTTTTTTGTTTCAACTTCATCGACCCGATCGTAACGTCTCGACTAACGTAATCACTCCCAAGGGCTAATTATAATCATATTTTCATCTCAGATTTATATATTAGGTAAGTAATAACAATGTATGAAAGGAATGATTTTATTTGTCATCTCAATAGAACAAGAAATATCTTACAATTAGTTGGAAAGAATTTTGTACGATCTTATTAACATCCGTGGTAGCATCTGTACCGACAATTTAATTTTATCTCAAACAAGATTACAAACAAAAAAAATAAGATTTTAATTTTAATCATTAGAATTATCTGAAACATAGTTAAGATAATCATTTTAATAATAACCCATGAGCAGTCATTTTCTTATAATAATCTGCCAATTATTTTCTTATTTGTTATTAAGTATAATAAGATCACATGTCGGTGTTGGCTTTTTCAAAATAAAACCATGATTATAGATTGAACGATGGGTCGATAAGAAAAAAACTTTTCTTCTAGTAAAAGAGAAAAAAAAGAATTCGACTACTCACGTCGTCGCTCTTGGCAATGTAAATGAAATCATCCAGGTTCTCGTTCGTAGAGTAAGGGGTGTTATTATATTTGTGCGAGTATGCGCCTGCGAATCACGGATGACTTGCAAAATATGCGTGTGTGACATCAGGAACATCCGTGTATTCATTGAAATCGATTGAATAGAGATTTCTTTCTTATTTAAACATACATACGTACACTAACATTCGGAAAATATGTAATATATGCTATGTATATATGTAAGATAGATAGATAGATAGAGAGAGAGAGAGAGAGAGAGAGAGAGAGAGAGAGAGAGAGAGAGAGAGAGAGAGAGAAGTATATTTACATATGTATCCATAGGTATCATCGTGTATACTACTATGATCAAATACTAATACTACGGTACTAATACTATTCCGACTCATAGAAAATGTGATGAAAAAGTAAGGTGACTTTATTGTCCAATCGAAAAATTTGCTTACCTAATATATTCTAACTTTCTATATATTGTAAATAAAAAAATGAAAAATATTTATTCATACACTGAAAGAGTAAATTCAACGAGTCACCGTATATCAAAGTATTTTTATTTTCGTGAGAAAGTCTGGTTGTATCTTGAAAAAGGATATATGTAGTTGAATCGAGACAAGTTCGTAAAAGACATCGTCTACAAAGACCCGAGAATATCCGGCACGATATTCGCTTTGAGAAGGAAAACTGGCGCAATAAAGTGTCGATCGTGAACACCACGAGTATCGAAGGGAACCTTTCAGTTGTTCTTGTTGTCGAGTAAATATTTATGCATGATTTATGCTACCATTGCAGCTGAGATTGCGTACTTACTATACACGAATATACTCTTTATCAACTATCAGGTTGACAAGGTACCCTATACTCACTTCATTGTTTCTTTCTTTCTCTTGATCTTTTTATTTCTTTATTTCTATATTTGTTATATTCTCTATCTATTCGTTAAGCCACTCTCTCTTTCGTTATTTTTATTCTTTCTTCCTTTTTTTCTCCTTCACTGAAAATGATGGATCGAAATTGGAACGAAAGGTCATTTACATTTTCGAATTAATCATGATCAGTCATTCGCATCATTCGATCTTGAAATGGGGTTTTATTATTTCCTTGCTTTAATAAAAGTACGTTCGAATAAGAGTTTATGTAATTCTAATTGAAAGGACTAACAGAACGAATTTAAATACAAGTGATTAAAATAAAAATATTAAATTAACAATAAATTGTACTGAAATGTTGCTTGCTTGCTCGTGTAATGTCATTGCGTTAACGATAATTTAAACGTGGCGAATGTTCGAACGTTTTACCAGAATCCTCCGTTCCCCTAACGATATAATAATCACGCGTTTTCATCCCTTCGCAAGTCGACGTTTCATTTAATCCGCTGAACGGTTGCTTTCCGTGTTCCGATCGAGAGCGTGTTTAGGTTGCACCATTTTTCAAAATCTATCTATCGATTAATCCTTCCAGTTATCAATTTCTCGTTAAGACCCTACTCGGATTTGTAATTATACGATTGCACGGATAACTCTTAACTTCATCCTACCATAGAACTTTTTATTTCACCTGAATTTCTTGCGCACGAAAATATTTTATATTATTATTTTGTATATATAATTTAATTCAATGTTATATATATATATATATATAGAAAAATCTTATGGAAAATTCGTCAAGATGCGCTTTGTTCTATACAACAAACCAGGCGTGGGGTGAAAGTTATTATTCATGTAAATAAAAAATAATAAATAAAATGGCTATATTGGGAATCTAACTATGAGTTATCTAACTTACATGTGCCGAAATAGCTCAGTTGGGAGAGCGTTAGACTGAAGATCTAAATGTCCCCGGTTCAATCCCGGGTTTCGGCAAGACATTTTTTTTTTTCCTACTATTTTATCTAATTGTTTATGTGTGGATATATAATAATAAAAAGAACGATATAAACAAAATTAATTAAAAAAAAATATAAAATAAATAATATTATTTTTACTTATATAATTTTGAAAGTCACCTCGTCTCCATCGCCGAAATAGCTCAGTTGGGAGAGCGTTAGACTGAAGATCTAAATGTCCCCGGTTCAATCCCGGGTTTCGGCAGGACATTTTTTTTTTTTTTACAATTTTTTCCTCAAGACCTAAAGCAATCAATGACTATGAAAGATAGTTGTAAAAAGCTATGGATAAAAAATGGAAGAGTATTGAAATTTCGCGATTAAATTTGGACCAACTCAAATTCATTCTTTTGTGATGGATATTTTGTATTAATTATTTATACAACCGAAATTTATTTGTGCTATGCTAACGTTACAATTGGAGTCGTCATTATTCGACCAGCCTGACGGATACTTGGATACTCGATAATATATCCAAGCAAATAAAAAATATCAAGATATGTTTTATATTCGAGTATTCTATGTTAAAAATTAATAGTCAAATGAACGCTATAATAATCGATGATAATAAATGGAATATAAATATGCTTGTAAATCTATCAGATTTGCATTTTTGTTCGTTCGTCCAGGTATCTTTCCGATTATCTGGGTACCCTGCAGGTCAGGTAGGACTCGTGTAATATTTAATATTTCGAGATAGAACCGGATACTGGGATACTTGGGCGTTATACACGCCCTTTTCGTACGCCTTTAAGTATGGAAAATCAATGGAAGCATATCTGATATGTAATGTTGCATTGTTTTAAATAAAGGCAACAACTGTAACGATATCGCAAATAAGATTTCCGGTGTGTGTGTGATTTCGATGTTAATCATTATTTTAATTACAATTAATGTCATATAATTGTCAAAAAGTGTATTGGGAAGTGGATTATTTGAAAGATCAATATATGTATTCGAAATCGAAACGTAAAACCAATATTAGGGAGAATCGAAATATTGCAAACAATTAGAATACTTTTTCATATTTTCCTAATTGTTTAAGAAAAGCAAACCTGTTATCGGAACCTTTTACAAACTAAATTTACAGATATATACTCTTGTTTCAAACATTATTCATAAAGAAAAATCGTTTGAAAGATATTAAAGATACAATTGGAAGAATCCAATCCATGTTCGTTGGAATTCAAACTAACAGGGTGAACGAAAATATTGATCGGTGGTAGTCGATTACATGTAGGCGATTAAAAGGTCCAACGTTTTAATCGAAACGAAGTAGCGCGGAATAATAACGGGTTTTAAACTGGGCTCACCTTGTACCTGTGAGTCGGCACTACGTTTGATTTACGACCGACGAAAGTGTCAACCGTGTGTGCGTGCCGTTTGTTCGAATCCGACGACGACGACGACGCAGAGAAAAGAAAAATTAAAAGAATATAATATAGTTCTATTCGATAGTTAACGTGGATATATCATTCCAATATAATTCGAATGACTTTTTAATTATCCTATGGGAGTTTAAAAGTTAGTTTGGAAACAAATTTCGAACATTTTCGAGAATTAAGAGTCAACGTGGAACTATGAATTATGTGAAACGAATGATACGCGAGTGTAATAATGAGATATAATAAAAAATATATGAAGTAGCATTTAATATTCAGTTAAAAAAGTTCCTTTTTTCTGTGTTTTCGGTAATATTTCCAAGAGCAATTGGACAGGAAGATTTCAGGATCGTCAGATACCACCATCGATTGTAATTGGTCAATCGAAAAGAGTATGATCGAGCAAAATTGTACTCACCCTGATATCGTAGAGATATGAGATCGGTGAGGACAGCTGATCCGACGTTAACCACGTGGTATGGGGTTTGTGCGAGCGCGCGCGCGCGCGCGCGTGCCAACGCAAACTAGAGGGGTTCGAAGTATTCAGCAGCACAACTCTAAACACGAATATATACGTCTGCTCTTGGTCTTATATAAATTATATTTCAAAGTATTATTTGTTATCTTCTTCCTCTTCTTCCTCCTCGGAATCAGTCCTTTCGAATCCTCCTCCTCCTCGAGCCCTGGAAATTCGGCAGAGAAAGACGTTAGGGGCTCGTCGTCGTGGATTGTCGCTTTTCGGCGACATCGAAAGTCGTCGAAAGGAAATATTTCCGAGGACAACCGCGGACGTGGTGGTTTGTCGCCGGTTACACACGCTCGGAGAACGAGTCGTGGCCACGGTTGCCGTCACAACACTAGTGGCCTGGTACACTCTTCCCTTGGTACACACATCCACTTTTCTTTCTTCCTTCGATGCTTTCCGTCTCGCTTCCACCTCCCTCCCTCCCTCTTTTGGCCTTCTCCTCCTTCACCGATACTACTATACCAGTCGTAAAAGCGCACACGAATGCAACAGGGCGATCTACTACTAGGTAAGACTAGTTCCTCCACCCAGTTCTGGACCCGTTTTCTCTTACCTCTCTCTTTCTCACACGCGCGCGCACTCACGCACGCACACAAACACACCTCTTCTTCTTTTTCTTCGGCTCTGTTTTTTCTGTCTTTCTCTTGAACATTTTTCTCTCTCCCTCTCTTTTTTTGCTTCATTTGTGTGTATCTATCTGTTATATACTATGCCGCGTTGTTTTACATTAAACGAACGTTCGGGCTAAAATATAATAATATCATGCTAAATGACTCTTCGTTTTTATCTACTATACGTTTCTCTATCGTTTTATCATTCGATATAGTTTTTTCGGTTTTTCTTATTTTCCTGGTAATCGCAGTTGCGTTTATTTAGACAATTTTCAAATGGTTCGAAAAATGGAGATCACAAGTTCTAACAAAGGTTCGAATTTATGAACGCATATAACGATGACTCGTCGAATTAGCGGTTGTGTAGTTATCCCTTGTATTACTATATCATCGAGACTCGGAGACGAGCGTAAGCTACGATACTCTCTCTCTCGCTCGCTCGCTCGCGGTTGTCGTCGAGCAGTTTAACATTGCTAATAGGCGCGTCCACGCTTGTAAAAGCGGATAATTGGTCGTTAGTTATAAGCCACTGTCGTACTCGATGTCCTTTCCTTCATCTTCCATCTCTCTCTCTCTCTCTCTCTCTCTCTCTCTCTCTCTCTCTCTTTCACTTCCTTCTTTGCTAGCCTTCTCATCGGCAGGTTTCATCTTGGATTCACTGGCAAAGGGCTCGTAGCCTCTTGACGCAGTACTTCCGAACGATCCTAGCAATTTAACCATCTTCTTCGGGCTTTCTTTTGAAAGAACTAGAGAGAGAGAGAGAGAGAGAGAGAGAGAGAGAGAGAGAGAGAGAGAGAGAGANTGGATTCACTGGCAAAGGGCTCGTAGCCTCTTGACGCAGTACTTCCGAACGATCCTAGCAATTTAACCATCTTCTTCGGGCTTTCTTTTGAAAGAGAGAGAGAGAGAGAGAGAGAGAATTTAATAATTATTTTCCAAGCAACGACCGGTTGTCCTCGTCTAGGAACACGGAGAATGAATGTTGCTCCTGAAAAGACCACCCAGAGTGGCCTCAATATTGCTTACCTCCCTCGATCGTTTCCTCCACGATTTTCTTCTAATGAGAAATTATGGAAAAGTTGTTTTAGTTCGTTAATACTATTAAATAACTTGATAATTTCACTTCGTTCCTCATTGAATACGTTATATTACGTCTTTATTTCTTTTACTTTTCTTTGAAAATCTAATATAATGGTAAGACAATCATAAATCCTGATCGCAATGGATTTTTATTTTCAATCGAATTACATTCATTAGTTTCAATGTATTTTATATTTTCTATGGGAATTTTTTTGTTTACAAAATTCCATCCTAGTCTCGATTATTTTTGTTGAACTTCGATTATTATGCTGGTATATTAAATTTCGTTCGTTTGTTGTTTTAAACACTACCCATTTAAAAAGATTTTTCTTTCGATAAGTTTGATATTAACGGACAAGGCAGCGATTGTTCGTGCTCTTTGAACGCGTGAAAAACGCCAACTACGATTGACTTATCAGGCCCGATTCAGTTGCTGATTGCAACCATATTTGGATCGATTTCGCTGGCATAGCTTCGGTTGAAGTGCCGGGCCCTCTATCGGGTGAATCGTTTTCAAACTAATATCCATTCGTTCATACGCTTTTATCTTCCAATTTCATTCAAATATCCACGCTTTAATCGAATTATTTGAAACATCTCGTAATTAATCCGATTTCATTAGATAATTTCAATAAATATTTCAACGATTCGATGTATTTCAAAGAGAATTTCTTTTCATTTTATTCCCACACTCGGTATATTCGTTACGAACACATCACGTAACTTGCGACCAAACTTTGAAACAGGACGAAAAAGCGAAAATGATCGTGGGTATCGAAGTCTGCTTCCATTTTGAGTTCTCTTAGCTCATTGGTTGGTCGACTGGTACCTTAAACAGAATTCAACTGTATGGGTTTCCGAACGCTAACTTTGGGATTCATTCTTTTTTCTTTCGTCTCGCTTATACGAACATATGTTGCAATGGTAACATTAAATTACGTGGGAAATTGTTTACATCTGGTCTCTGATTACTTTTTTATTCGCTAAAATGAAGCTTTTAGAGAAATGTTCAAAGGTATAATATTTGTCTATAAAGTGCCTCGAATATAGGATGGCTGTTTCATGTGAAATATTATACTTAGATTTAGAAAACAAAAACAACAAAATACTATCGTTATTAGAAATTTCTTATTTGAAATATTAAGATATCAAAAAGTCTGTACACAAAGTTACTTTGATTTTTCCTTAATAGTCAATTTATACGTTTAAATTCGTTATTCAATTTTTCCCCAAAACTTCCGATATTATCTATTTGGTACCATCTTTTGTTTATTAAAAAAAAAAACAAAAGCAAACATTTCGCACATAGTCCAGGAGTGTTAGCGCGAGATTTCCAATTTATTTGAATTTATTTGAATTTATTTTACATTTCACACGATATTCACTCTTGGATAACCTTCGGGAAATTTGAAAAATCATTCTCTTCTAGTATCAGCAGTGTTGGATACGTGACATATTTAAATTTTCGGTGCTTGTTCCTGCCGTGAGCGATAAAACGTTTGTGTTTTATGGACGCTCGCTTGTCGTACGTGGACTGTAACCAATAACGGAAGTTTGCACGTCGGTGAAGTGAAAAATTGAATCGTCGTTAAATCGATGACACGATGATATCCTATCGTCGATAGGAGGGAGTATCGTTTGCTTATTGACACGCGTACTATCAAAAACAAATCAAAAACAAATCAAAAATATAACAAAATATAACAAATTATAATAGTTACATCCTCTCAAATGCAACGATCACAAATATTTTTGAACGGGTATATTACAAAGAAATTATTAATATTATTTATAAATTTTACTTTAATAATTTATTCTATTTTTTGATATACTTCATTGTTTACGGTGGTATAGTTATACTATACACAGGGAATACTGGGCACCACTTTGCTGGCCAGTTAATAAGATGAATACGTGACGATGGTTACCCCCATTAATACAAGTTAAAAAGGATTGTAAGGTTTGCTCATTTCGATACTCACATCTTGGAGATTATTATATAAAATACCAGCACAAATTTATCAGTTCATTTCATATTCATTTAATCAGAATCATTAACAAAATGGAAATATATCTCTTATTTTCGATTTGACCCCCTTCTTCGTTATTTATACATTTCTTTTTTTCGTTGCATGGATAATATTATTAATCGAAAATAAGAAACAAACGAAATTCGATTATCTCGTTCGTTAAAATCGACAAACTTTAGACGTTTGTCAAAGATCCGACAGACATCATGAAGAAGTACATTTTGACATTGGCTACGTTTTTGCTTGCAACAGAACTCGTTCTTTTAGAGGATCCTACAGGGAAATCAGAAAACGTGTATCACGGTAGGTAAGTGCGTTCGTTTACCAATTATTTCTTTCTTCCTTTCCGCGCGTATATTCGACCAAAGGGGTTTCATATTATCATTAATGGAATCCATAAAAGGAAATTTTGTATTAGATATACAAGGAACGTACACGAAGCAGAAATTTTAATACCACGTCGAGTCTTCGAGGATGGTAGTTTCAATACCTACAATCTTCCGAATTTCTACGATCGTCGAGAAATCAATGAACGAACCAAAAGATCCGTGGACCCTTACCTTTTACATTTAGTGTTGCCCTTTAACGGGATCGATCATCACGTTGAGTTGAGCCCGTACCATGAGTTTATTTCACCACAAATGGTTATTGAAACACGATCCTCTGGTATTGGAATTGCCGGTAATCTCAACGAGGCCTTGAGATTTAAAAGAACCTCGGATCAACAGTGTCACTATAGGGGTATTGTCAGAGGCCATGACAATTCCAAAGCAGCTTTGTCCCTTTGCGATGGTGTGGTTCGTATTCATACAACATAACATTTTAATTTTACAATTGTTCTTTTGTAATCCCTTCATATAAATTTCACTATAAATCGATGACAATTATACTCGAAAACATTCATTTGGATTTTTTTCGAACACCCTGTTGTACGCATGTTCGTTAAAACACATAGGTAAAGTAGGAAGCAAATGAGTTATTCGAAATGGCGGCGGTCAGCCAAGAGTACTCGCAGATGCGAGTAGAACTAACAAGGTTAAGCTCGGCGCGTAGGAGTACCAAAGACGCTTTTAATCCGAAATTTACGATCGGCAGACACATCGGAATCGACTTGACATTGTGCCGCAACATCGTCGATCTATATGCAAATGAGTAATATTCATTTGCATGCATTTAAGTGTATAATAAGAGGCTTGATTAGTGTTTCAAGTAGTACCTACTGGTTTGAAAATGGTTACTGCGATTCGTCGTCGTCTTCGTCGTCGGCGTCGTCTGCCATCAGCCGCCATTACTGCTATTGCAAATTCGCCGACACATGCCACTCTAAACATAATACTGACGAGCCTTGTACGTTCATTGTGCCAGGAGATTGATATTGCATTCAGATTGTGCGTCGATTGCTTGCGTTGCAACGATGAATGTACTAACGTACGAGATAACTCGAGAGAGAAAGGGAAGAGGGGTAAGGGATAGGAGGGGAGGAAATGCAACATGCAAAAGTCTATGCAAATGCGTTACGATAATTAACGTCCGTTCGTGGCTCGTAAGATATCTTGCTTGTGTCAGGACACGTGTGAGTAAGATTGCCGAGAGGTAAAACGTTACGACGACGATTGCATACCTTGAATATTAATTTGTACGATTAACTCTTAAACGAGCTTTCGATTCGTACAAATATTGACACCGATCAATCTTCTTTTATATTCATCGAAATGTTACTACACGTTTTTCTCTTAAAGACAAATTTTCTAATAAAAACGTAAATAATTACATCTTATTATATTTTTGATGAAAATTTCGCGATTTAAATTCTGATACACATTGAGGAAGATTTAATGATAATGATTAGCCTTTGAGACAACGCGGCCAACTCGCGTAAAAGGTTGGCGTTTATTGTAGGCTACGACTAACTTATTCGTGCCTTCCTTATTTCTAATAACGGTTATTATATCGGGCAAGTCGGTAACATGACACGTTGATCGCGTGCAGGCTGGCTATGTGCAAACTAATCATGGACGATATTTCATCGAGCCGATGAACGAAGTCAAGCCTGAACTGGATGGTCAACATGTTCACATAGCTTATAAGAGAGATGCGCCTCATGAAAAACAAAACAACGAAAACAATTTAGCGAAAGGACATTGTGGAACTAAAGGTTCGTCATTTCCACCTCGTTATGTTTAATTAGATTTAATTGCTACCTTTATCGATCATTTTTAATCGCGTATAATAAATAAGATAATTATTATTCGCAGACGACTGGGAAAGTTCATGGGCAGAACAGTTGACAAAATTACAACATCGAATAGACAAAAACAATACTTTGGGATCAAAACGAGAAGTATCCTCGGGTACTCACAGCATTCATCGTTTTATCGAAATCGGTTTAATAGCTGACAGAAGATTTCTCGATTTTCATAATAACACCAACTACGAACAATACTTGTTGACGATCATGAATATGGTATCGGATTATTATCACGATAGTTCTAGCGGTAATCAGATTGATATCGTCGTAGTACGTATGATTTATTTGGAAAAAGAAAAAGAAGAGGTATCGTTGATTTTTTAATCTTTTCTATCCCTTGCGTAACCTTCTTATGGAGATTACCATAATGAAGAGATTACTTTCATTTCCGTATGACACAAGTTATTGCAGTGGCAATTTCTACAACCTGTTAACAAATTTTTCGATTGCAAGACAACAGTTGGACGTACTGTTTTCATCCAATTAAATAATGACATAGTAAAATGTAGGAATTTCCCGGATTGACATAATTCAATAAGAATTCAAACTATATGCGTAATGCATTAACCGTGTTATACAGGAGCTTACTGTATTTTTGTTTTTATTCGATCATTTTTCTTTACAATATATAGATAGACTTGTTCATAAGTCCAGACGCCGATAAAACACTTGCGAGTTTTGCCAAATGGGCGGACAAAATGAATCCGAAAGATCATAAGCATCCTAATCATTTCGACGTTGGGGTACTCGTGACTCGGTAACGATTTATACATTTTATGTATTATACATTTATTGTATTACGCACGCTAGAATGACCGTTAATACATTAATATCTCTCATACAATGAAATATCAGTAATGTTTCAATGCAAAATTGAAACACTTTGTAATAAAGCATTTTCGTGTTTACGATTATACCAAATTGATTTCTTATTATTAATCATAAATTATGTTGACACCACTTGGTGGGATAAAAATGATACATCCTACATATATCGTCCAATATTCATTACGTTCGCTGTCCCGGTGAGTCACATATAAATCAGAATATAAACCAGTTGCGAGTCGACATCATGGCGACTGGTCGAGATATCAAATGATAGGAAGTAACAAATAAATGTTAATTATAATCAATGATAAGTTGTTGATTTCTGACAAGTTGTATATGACTAACATCGTACAGATAGCAAATGTACTCTAATGTAATAATTTCTTAATAAAATCTTACATTAGTGATTATATATATATATGTATATTCTTATAATTAACTTTAAGGTATGACATTTGTACGGAAAAAACCAGTTGCGATTTGATGGGTTTGGCTTATGTTGCTACTGCCTGCAATCCTTCCAAAGCTGCTTGCATCAACGAGGATAACGGATTGTTGCTTGGAGTTGTGATTGCGCATGAAGTTGGTCACGTGTACGTTTATTTTCCAAATTTTATCCATTAAATTCTCAACATTTGTATCGATAATTATGACAGTAGACTAATTCTAAGTAAAAAACATGAATTTTTTATGATTTATTTTATATTCATTTATATTATATTTCTTTTTCTCTCAGAATGGGTTGCTCTCACGATGACGAGAAAATAAGCGGCTGTCCGAAACAAGACAAAGACGAAAGTTATTTCATCATGTCTCCTGTTGTCTTCATCTTCACGATCAGATGGTCGAGCTGCAGTAGAAGATTTATAACTTCATATTTAGAGTAAGCTCGTTAGTTTTCTTTCTACGTTGAATTGACATTTTTCAACAAAACGCAATAACTGTCATTAAAATTTAAGTTTATGTTATATATGATAATAAGGAGTGGCCTGGGTGAATGTTTAAACGATGACCCGAAAAGTCCTGGGGCCAAGTATTCCTATCCGAACATGTTACCCGGTGCTATGTACGGTACTGAGTTTCAATGTCAGATGCATTTTCCTGATTCAACACCCTGTTCATCTAGAGGGGTAACATATTTTTATTTATTACGTATTCATTAACATATCTTATTTACAACACAAAATTATATTCAACAATTTGACTCGATTTCCAAAAAAAAAATGGTCAATGGTTTGTCTTTTTAGTTGAATTTACTACATTTGTAGATAAAATAATTCAACATTTTTTTAAAATGTGTACAATTTATTTTAAATGATTATATTAATAAAAAACTTCAATTTGGGCTGGTTAATCATACGAAAATGCAACTCTAACTTTGAATATAGTCTTGTCGTTAAACAAATGCCAAATTCCAACTTGTGAAATTATCTGAAACTTTGTCTGATCTCTCTTTCTCTCTCTCTCTCTCTCTTTCACTTCAAATGTCTTGTTACTTTGCATAGCATCTTGTTGCATCTGTTCTTTTAAACTGATTCGATTATTCTCGGTTAGTGCATTTGCATGGCTAATTATATTCCAGTTCAGCGACTGTAAAGCTCTTTGGTGTTTGTCCAACTCAAGCTGCTATTCCATAGGAACACCGAAAGCTGATGGAACAAAATGCGGCGAGAATAAGGTCCATCTTAATTTATCCTATTTCTCATGTTTAGAATTGATTTATTTAGTTGTCCGATAAGTCTCCACTTATTATATAGATTGATTTTGTATTAATTTACTCTATGATATGTCATGTTTAAAACGCACGCGAGTAATGCGATCCTGAAGGCATTTAAGAGGAAAAGACGAAAAAACTTTTTCCTCGAACACATAAAAATAAGTTAATTTTTGGCTAACTTTATAGAATGAAAAAAAAAAAAAGAAATATAAGTATATAAATATAAAATTTGTTGGGTTCAGTGGTGCATTCACAAGGATTGCGTGGACATGGGTTCTCGGCCCGCTGCAGTGAACGGTGGATGGGGCGAATGGGGTTCGACGAGTTCTTGTAGCAGAACTTGCGGCGGAGGTATCAAATTTTCCGAGAGAGAATGCAACAAACCAGTCCCGGCAAATGGTGGTAGATATTGTGTTGGCGAGAGGAAAAGATTCAGCACTTGCAACACCACGGTAAATTGCGCTAACACTTTTGTGCGTTCGACTCCGAAAGAAGTTTCGAGAAAATGGACAAAATAATTCTACTTTTCCCTCGACGACGAGAATCGACCTTCCACGCGTGTACTTATCTGTTTCTTTTTTTTTTTTTTATCAAGTTTTCTACTATATTTTCCTTCCAGACTATTGTTTTTGTTTTCTTTTTTTCATTTTTTATGAAATAAAACATGGTTTCAATATGAAAGGTAAAAAGTGTTGAAAATAATTTCTATTTGAAATTAGAAATTTCCTATTCGATTGAATTTTTGTGGATTATTTTCCAGCCTTGCGATCCAAAAAAACCATCGTTCCGTGCAATTCAATGTTCCATGTACAACGATAAGTCGTTTATGACTGATGGAGTTCATGAATGGACGCCGTTTATGACCGAAACACTAGATACGTGTGCACTGTACTGTATCAACGAAAAAATGATTTATAGTAAACTATCCCCTTCTGCAAACGATTCGACTCCTTGCAAACCCGGCACGAATTATATGTGCATTTCCGGCGTTTGTAGAGTAAGATCACTAAACAACAAAATTCAATCTTATTTATTCTATATTAATTGAAAAATAAATAATAAAATTCCTAAAATGATGTTATAAATCGATTAAAAATGATTAAGAACATCATTTCATTTGTATGTAACAAATTTTTGGCTCACTTTGCGAGTTGGAGGCTAACTGCTAACGTTTTTGACAAATGTCTTACAATAATTATATTTTTCGTAACGAAAAAATATTTCAGAAAGTAGGCTGCAACTGGGTGGTTGATTCAGATGCAATTGATGACAGATGTGGCATTTGTAATGGTGACGGAACGAAATGCGAATTAATTGACGGTGATTATGACGAACTGTATCCTAAATCAGGTAAAGTTAGGATCTTCGTTTAAAACGCGCATAGTAGTATCACGCATAGTACCATATTTATAAGAAATTGTTTATCTAGCTTACGTGAAAATCGTAACAGTGCCAAGTGGTGCCCGAAGTATATTACTATTGGAAAAGAAACCTGCTGACAATATATTCGCGGTGAAAACGACTAAAGACAAGAAGTATTGTTTGAATGGTGGCAAGTAAGTGACCATTCTATTTGTTAGTCTTATATTAAATATACAGAGTGTCCCAGATTTTTTCGGCCAAACTACAGGAGCATATTCTACAAGTAGGAAATAAGAGAAAAAATTTATTCAAAGTTCGATTAGAAACGTTTTATTACTAAGTTGTAAACTATTTTACTTGCAATATGTCAACACACTTGCAACTGTACAAAATGCAAAGATCATAATGAAAAAGTGTAGAACATTTCAAATAACTGTACTTATGATACACGTTTGATAAGATCTCATAATAAGCAAAAGGTAGAAACAATCAACCAGAGAAACGATTTATTTTATTAGTCGAGAAGAAAGGAGTGGCGACTATGAATGTGCTGGTTCGATGATTATTTACACACGTCCAGAACCTAATAAGGAAGAAATTGCTATAAAAGGTCCTATCACCGAAGATATCGATCTCGAGGTACATTCAGTGACTTTCAAAATGGGTCATTTATTCATTCGAAAAATAGAATTGATCGACTTGATTAGTAAAACCTTAAATAATTTCTTATTAAAAATCATAAAAGTAATTCTACTGTAATGTCCGAATACTTTGGATAGTATGATTTAAATAAAACGTAACCAATGTTATCCTTGTTTCAAAGGAGAAATCTAAAAAAGAAGAAATAATAAATCTTTTCTCGTCTATCCTTTCAGTATGTGTTTTTCACTGCGAAATTGAATCCAGGAATTCACTATGGCTACTCGATTGGATCGTCGAACGTGTCTCACGCACCGAAATATATGTGGGATTTTGTCGAGTGGTCGGAATGCAATGCCAAATGTGGTGGTGGTTCGATGGTAACGTAAATATGTATTTACTAGTGTAAACGTTCAAAGAACGATCGTATTTCGATATTACTGAGAGACTCGCGAGTCAACAAGTTTAACATTTCCTTCTCTCATATGTATTTTCAATTTTTTATGACAAAAGGTGAAAGAATTTTCGAATTTTCTTATTTCAAAATTGACGATTATAATTATTATGATCAATGCGCAGGTGTCTGAAGCAACTTGTGTTGAAGAAAGCAGTGGAAAAGTTAGTCCATCGTTTTGCAGCAGTATTCCTCAGCCAGATGCAAAAAGCCAAGTTTGTAATAAGGAACCCTGTGTTGCAAAGTAATGAAATTTCATTGAAAAAGATGATTTTTGTTATTCCCCAGTTTTCATATAGAAATGTTCATTCCTATTGGTATTTGGAACATTCATTATAATTGTTTATTTTTGTTTGAATGTTAACTGCACAAAAATGTATGCTTGGGAAACATTCGGAACGATACCTTCCCTTTAGGTGGAGAGTAAGTCAATGGAGCAAGTGTAACGCATGCGACGGTAACAAAGGCACGAGGCATCGTAAAATCCAATGTATGAGAATGAGCGGGCAACCCGATGAGGAAGCCATTGAAGCGAATTTCGATGCTTGTCAGGGTCGCGTGCCACAACAAACAGAGGAATGCATTGGTACGGAAAATTCATTTCTATTACTTTGAACTTCTCCTTATTTACTGAAAACTTCGAAAAATGTTGTCAGTTTTTCACTTGAAATGATCTTTAAGAAAGATTATTCATGATTTTTCTTCTTGATTATCAGGTGAGAGGCCTTGTAAAAAAATCTGCGATAAGAAAACTCGTGATTCTTCGAGAAAAGAATTGATCGAGGACAAGGAGAACGATGAAAATTTATCGGAAGATGAACGTCGTAGAATGATCGATCGGTTTGTTGATTTAGAACTGGCACGTTATCTTGAAAGTATTCGTGCTTCGACGAAAATCACGGATAGAAGCGCCGATAAAAATGAATCGAATGATTTCCGACGATTCATACGCGATTGGGTTATGAATTCGGAAGAGGAAGAGATGGAGAACGATAGAAAAAAATCATGCGAATTCAGTGAGAAAAATTTTACTACGCCAAAGCCTGGCTCGATAATCAAGGATTCGATTCCGGAAGAAAACGTTGTATTGCTTCAAGCACCTTACAACGAAGAAATCTTAATTTCTAATTTATCGGACAAAGCATTCCACGAAGCTGGCGATGTTATCGGAACGAGTATCGATACCGAACATCAACAAATTTATAAAGGCTTGGAAGCTGTTAAGATGATAGAACAACTTCATCATAAAAAACAACCGAGAAATAATGCAAACCAACAAAATTTGACTACTTAGAAAATATCAAATAGATTTCATTTGATGATGGTTAGTTTAACTTTGTTCTTAATCACTTTTCTTTAAATTCCATGTTAGAATCTCAATTTTAGGATTATGTATATATATATATACGTTTCATTCGAAAAGCAACGATAAACGATATCTTACCGAAAAAATGATTGTCGATCCATAAAACTGTACTATAATTATGTACTATAATTCTCGATTTAGTAGAACGAGTTTCTTCCACTGCAACGTTTCTCGATTCAGCTGGTACATCGACTATCATCCTGAATTCTGACGTTATCGAAAGATACGCATTAATAACAGGATATGAAAGAGAGAGAGTTATTAAAGGATAGTTAATTAGTCGCTAATTAATGGACTTGATTGGTCTTGGATTACTATCGTTCCTTCCTAGATCTTGCAGGATGCGCTGTCACCTCGGCAAATCTCGCTAACATCTTTGACCGCGTTGGATTCCATATAGAGATCGCATGGTATCTCTTTGCAAACGCCAACCACGCGGATGTTGCAAATGCCTCTATGTAGCAACTATTACCATCTACGACCTTTGACATTAATGACGTTATTAGATCCGTATTGCTTAGGCAATATGGAATATTGCCGAGCCCTATCCACCGAGTATAGATTTTCCGTAGCTTTCAAGTCTAATTAGAAATTGCATCGTTTTCTATTAGAAAGGAAGAGAGCATAACAATATAAGAGGAAAACGACTAGATGATTCTACGAACCAACCGACTTTAATTTCAGTGGCTAGTGCCGAATAATTACCTACCACCCCGAATATTTTATGGTGCAAACATTTTATGTCGCACAATTAACACGAGCTCAATTTTATTTAATATTAATCAGGATTCTCTCGAATAAAACTTATATTTTCGAAATTACGATGTTCGTCGTCATTTTATTTACCTCCAAATAAATTTCTTTTTATTCTCGTTCAGGTCGCTAATAAAAAGCATTCGCACAGTAACCACGTAAAATCATATTAACTGTTACAAATGTCGCGTTATATTATATGTACTACGATATCGTTTCATTTTACCACTGTGATAAGTTTACGAGCACCATTTTTCCAGAATACTAGTTAGGAACGTGCGATACCGTGCAAGGAATAATAAAATTCTAATATACGGGTTATTCGTTCCTAATTTCGCAAAACATGAATCAAATTTTTCTATATGCCTCTCTAAATTACGTTTCAATGAAAAGAGAGAGATAGAGAGATAGAGAGAGAGAGAGAGAGAGAGAGAAAAGAAACACTTTTATTGGTTCTATGCTTTATTATTCCGAACTGAAAAATTGCAAAATTCGACTTATCGTAATGAAATATTTCTGATACCTAAATACTTATCCAAAATAATTGTAAACGTTAAACTGAAAATATCAATTCACGTATTATTTAAACGTAACGACATATCGTTTAAGAATCATTGGTTGTTTGAAAATCTAAACATAAATCGTAAATCGACGATTATATAGAAAAAATGGAAAAAAATGAAAATTGAGTTCGACGATCGGCCGAACGAGCTAGCAGGGAACAAAGCGATTAACATTGTCAGATTCAGCCAGGCAATTAGAAATTGCCTATTAGTAGGATTCCGGTGAAAAACTATAGGTGTATAACGTCACCGGTAGTATGAAATAGAAGGAGAAAAAGAAAGAGACAAAAAAAGGGATGGAATACCAGTAGTTCGTTGCACTGACAGTGCGTTGCTAATGATTTTGGTTTGTGCGTCCGTTTCGCTGCATTCTCTTTCGTTGGAATTGTTAACATCCCTCCTCGCGAACCTCCCGAACCACCCTCTTAGCCCTTTATCACCCAACCAATACTATGGCTACGGTTTATTAACATTATAACATAAATATGAACGTACTCTTGCAACTAACTTGCAACTATATATGTTCACGTTTGATAAGAATTTATTATTTTCATATATAAACTATAATACAAATTTCTTTCTAATTTAAATCATGTTAATTACTCGTTGTAATTTAAAAGCGATAATTTTTGGGTGGTTTCCTTCCCGACACGCAACCCTTTCTTGAAATAGCAAAGTTCAGAGTCTCGCAGTTGTGGAAAATGAAAAAGAAACGTTTCACGCATAGCTGCTTGGGTTGGAAGCCTTTCTTTCGTGCTGATTGCGATATCGTTTTAACGATGATGACGCTATTCTCATTTCTTATCTAACATTAGAGAGGGTTGAAGATGGTAATGGTAAAATTATCTGGATAAATAGATATAGATATGAAAGGGAATAAGAAAGTAATGATTGTTATATAAATAAACATTTTCCTAAACGGATAAAGTAGAAATGCATTTCAGTCAAGAAGCAATTGCAGCTTGATGATACTAACGACAGATGGCACCTTTTTACAGTCGGTATACAAAGTGTCGTACAAAAGTTTTGGGCCTATTTTTGTTTTTTGTCATTTATTTAATCGTCTCAAATATTTAAGAGAGCTAAAATATTGATAATAGCGTGAAATATTATTTTTTTGCATGACGTATTTTTTGTGTAATGCGTGCAACGAGTTACGACGGTGTGGGGAAAATATTCGGTTGTTTTTTTTTCTGATGAATTAAAATTTCAATTATTCGGAAGTACGTAAGACGTCCAACAGGTAGCAAATATAATGTAAGATATTAAATTTAACAAAGTAGTGGGAAAGCAATAATAGAATGGCCCGAAACTTCTGCACGCAACTGTATGCAAAATCTATTTTACAAGTTGAAACCTTATATTAGATCCTCTATTCTCTCTCCTCGCACCCCAAATTTCACTGAACTTATGACAAGTTTCCAAATCCAAACTAATTTCATTAACGATCAACAAGAAAACATGACTTGCAAGTTCATCCCGATATTTCTTTTTGCTAAAATCCTATATGCTTTTTTTTCTGAAGATTTTCGTTTGAAATTATATTAAAGAGAGTAAGAAAAAAGATAAAACTAATAATTATAAAATAACATACACTAAAACATTACTAACAACTATACATTCGCTGGAAAATATTTTCTTAAATAAAGAAACTCATTCCTTCGCAGAACCTTTCGAGAATCCTCTCGCACATTATCCTTTAAAGTTCCCTTGAGATTCTATAGAACGACAAGTAGTTTTGTTTTGCTACACGAGCACATACTCACGATATATGCACATTTATCGGGTGTTCAAAATAAAACGACAAATAAATATTTTGTCAAATATCTTTGAAAATATCGAACAATATACAGAAAAATATATCAAATAATAGTTACTTATTTATCCTCTGTAAATAAATTGCCATTAGAAAAAAATCAAAGTTGTAATTAAAATGAGCTTAAAAGATATTCCATTAAATAAACAGTTGACTTAGAAGGACAGTGTCAGGTAGTCCAATAATGACATTTTTTTAAGGATAAAAATGTACGACAATTAATTTAGAACACTCAGTATATACATACGTAAAAACTTTATTTATAAATGTTGTTCGATTTCAATCTATTAAGTAAGTATACGTTGAAGTATGTATAGACAAATCAAGGAATGATTCATGCACGCGCACACAGACACACACGCGCGCGAAAAGAAACGTTATTTATTTCGTTGGAGGTTGAGCAAGAAAAATGGAAAGCATAGGTTTCGTTTGTAAAGAAACTCGGTGAATTTTCAAATAGAATGAGGAAATTTTGCTCTCTAGTATTAGGTCCCGGTGGAACGACGAGAAAATTCCATAACAGAATCGATCGACATTGTCCCGAGCAACATCACGAAACTCAGAATGGATCTTCGAAAGGACCATCAACGTTTCGACATAAACGACAACATTTTCGCGTATAACACACACACACACACATTTCTTTTAGTGCTTACCTACATGCACTAGAAAAGCATCGCGAATGAAATATTTTCTAGAAGGGATCTAATGTGTTCTCTCTGTATAATTTTTTATACAGGGTGTCTTGGCCCACTTAGATTTGATTATTTTCAACTAAATTTGTATTTACTTTAGATTATTTGATTAATCCTTAAATAGTAAATTACAAAAACGATCCTTTTGTTCTCTTTAATATTTTTCCCAATAAAATATATATGGATTATCTCGATGGATGGTAACAGTTTACGTTGCAGTGAAACTCGCGCACATGTAAATAAATAAATAAGAATAAAAGCGTGAAAAAGCTCGACATTGTCTCTACCTCGCATGCGAGCTTAATGTTACGTTTTCGCTGTCACAGCTACTATCTCTTCTCTTTTCTTTCTCTAACTCCCCTTCTTTTCTACTCTTTGTCTCGCTATGACGATCGAGAAAAATAAACGAATTTAGAAATGTAAGAACTTTGCGAGTATTTTCTCAAAATACACATAAATATTGTACTTTTTCACATTACGAAATAATATATAGAAAAAAAAACACGAGTTATCACATAAGAGAATAATAATCGCATATGATAAATTAATAAGTGAAAAATATATAATAAACAATATAAATTGATATAATATTAGATTTGAAAATGTAACAGAACATTTAACTAGACTGTCTAGCGATTTTGTTTCTATAGATTTCAAATAAAGCCCTCTTTCTTCGCGTATGATTTAATAAAAGAAATTATTTAACATTGTAATTTTTGCTCGAGACAGCTTTGATAAAATAGCGCTTGTGCGAATTCCTACTTGAAAATAAGTCAGAGATTGTAAGAGACTTTGATAAACTCGTCTCAGTGCACATATTCCTCACATAATGTCCACGATCATTGGAGAAATGAGAGAAACCTCGAATGTCACATTTTCTTTTTCCAAGTAGCAACATCAGTGGCTTTCAAACTATAATCTATATTATCAGATCGAATGCATAATTTTGGTCATATTTTTCCAAAAAATATTATTAAAATAAATCTAATTAGCCTTTAAACGTAGCAGTTACGAATAATTCTTATTCTTTTTCTATTATCTAAATCTACACAGCAAATTCATTAAAATTATATTAGTATGTAATAAAACATTGAATTAGACAAATTAATCTTGAAACATATACTTTGTTAAAAGTTGTAAAATTGACTTATTAGCGACTTCCGTCATGTATCTTTTAACCCACCCCCCGGAAGGATTCTTCCTTTAGTGTTTGAAAACCACTGAAGTATAGAAAGCAGCAAGTTCTTAGCCCTTTTCCCCTCATCTGAAGATTTCTGTCGTGGTAGTCGTAGGTCGGTCGTCCGATGCAATCTCTTTATCGTAAAGTTCAGATTAAAGTGGCCAAGAAGTAGTACATAGGACGGGGATGGGGACCCGTGGGCTACAACTTTAGCTTCCTTGTAATACCCGAGCGAAGTTTTCTCAGGGGAGGGATACGGAGAGAGGGGCTTGGGGGTCTAAAGGGTGGCCCAGGCAAATCGTGTATATATTTCCGGCAATCTCTCGAAGATCTTTTAAGAAAGTACAATTACGCTAGAGACTGTATTGTTCCTTGTGAAACTCAACTCGGCGACGTTAAGACGTTAACGGACGAAATGTTGTTTCGTTTGTTTCTTCCAAGATGGAAGTATGCAGTATTTTCCTACCTACCTACCTACCGAGGAACTTGCTAATTAAACTGCCATCTGGTCGAGTACTTCTTAATTCTATTACTACGATACGATTATAAAACGTTGCATCTTGAATATACGAAGCGGGAAACACCATTTCTCTACGAGTGTAACCCCAGCCAGTGCTTTCTTTTCTTTCTTATTTTTATTTGTATTTTTCTAACTTATTCTTTTCTTGCGGATCTAATTGTAAGACCACTTACTAATATCGTTTTCATTCGAAATATTTATTGACGCGTTAGTACGATAATTAATAATAAACTTGTATAATATATGAAATCGTTAAGTTGTGCCATCGTCGAAAATTTCAACAGAGTCTACAATGAAAACTAGATAAAAATAGAGAAAGGGAAAACTAATAAAACGAGAAAACTAATAAAACGAGAAATGAAATAAGAATGAAATAAGAAAGAAATAAAAAGGAAAGGAAGAATGGAAGAAAGAGAAAGAGAAAGAGAAAGAGAAAGAGAAAGAGAAACATAGAATCTCGTTGTATTTAACGCACGTAAAGACTCTTCGTTTTTCAGAAGTCGAGTCGTTCGTTTGTTGGTAACGTGCCGTGTAGTACTCGACCAAGCTAGTACGCGATGTGCCAACGAAAGTAACGCAAAATACCATGAGACGAAACGACTTTTTAATTCGGCACGTTTCTACAACACATACGCATACACCATCGACCCTTTTTTCTCTCTCCGTTGTGTTGGATTCGTGTCACCAGCTAACGCAACTTCCTATCTATTGTTGTTATTTGCACACCCTTCTCCAGTACCAACCAAATTTCCCAATATTTTTCTTTTCATCTTTCTTTCTCATGATATTTCATTTAAAAAATTTTAAATACACAAAGTAATTTTAAATGAAGTCAAACCACTTTTCATCAATATGAACATAAACTAATCTTCCATCTTTTCTGAATAACCCTAGATATAGGTACACCTGGTTTAAACGATTTAGCATTCTTTAGCGAAATTCCCATTTAAATGGATACTATATCTTTCGAAAAATCGTTACTAAGGATAAACTTCTTCGCAAGGAAATCGGTTATGCTTTATTGAAACTCTTGAGCTTTCTATCGAGCAAGACTTTATAATTTTATATATCTGTCTGTCCCTGTCATAGTATTAAGCTGTTGGATAGAAATAAAATGAGAAAATGAGGGAGAGAGAGAGAGAGAGAGAAAGTAAAACCAGCAACCATTATCATAAACCGCAGACTCAGCATCGGAAGAGTTTACGAAGGTTGAATTAAATGGTAGCAACTTTGAAGAAGTAAGAGGAAGGGTAGAAAGAAGGGGACGACGACGGTGCACGAGTCGTTTTTATGGAAAGCTTCTTCAGCGGGCTTTGGAAGTCTGAGGAGAAAGCGAGAGGACGCTTCCTTCGAAATTTTCAGCACCGTAAATCGCCATTAGTTTCTATTACATCATTCAATGCCAGTTCTCTTTCGACAATTATCTCGAATAAATGATAACGCCTAATCTAAAAGAAAAAAAAGAAATGAAATAATAAGAAGTGAAGCAAACGAAAATTTCATTTCTACCATCTTTAATTCTCTCTAAAGTTACAACACGCGTGGCGATAGTGTACAGCTGGAAAATTTTATTGGAAACAGAAAGAAATTAAAGAAAGAGTCAGAATATTGCTGGTAGTAGGTAAACAGTGAGAGAAAAAATATTCGGTATGCACGACAAATGTAAATTTCACCGTCAGCTGGTGATACAATCTCGGCTGGGATATACCGGTTAAACGAGAACAATCGTGTACGAGCACATTGGCAGCCATTGGAAATTTCAAATGCCCCTTCACTCTTTCCCTTTACCCACATTCAACAACAATTGTCGTTCGTTAATAATCTAACATCGAATATTGGCCTGATTTCAATTGGATCTCTTTTCTCTTTTCGATATCTATACATTGACAAATATTTTATCTACTAAATATCGGATTAAATGTACGATTAATAAAAAATAAATACATGTATACGTGTATAAATGCACACACACACATACATAAATATATGAAAGATTATATATCGTAATAAATAACATTTTTATATTATATTACAAATTTGAATTCTTTCTTTCTTACGATCGTGACCATTTGGAAGATATTAAAATATAAATTTTAAAATAATTTGTTTTGCACGCGCGCATGTATTGTTAAAGGCGTTCATGAAATGGTATTGCCCAAATAAAATCTAAATAAACATCGTTATCGCTCGAATTATTGTGTTAAACCGAGTGGTGACCAAAAGTAACCTATCGAGTGCAAAGGGTTCAGTTTCTTCTCGATGATTCCTATTCGAGTCTTTTGCACGAAACCCAGATACAATTCGAACTGTTACGTCAGATTATAGAACGCGATCTACATAGTGATATAACAGGTCTGAATTCCCGAAAATCAAATTAAAACTCGCGGATTCGTATTCGCTTTAACTGCGGGAACTTCGAATTCAAGCACGAGCTTTAATATAACACGTAGGTATTACGAGACACGTAGATACTTGCATGTATGTACTCACAAACTAATACTTTGTTAAATGTATGTATCTACTGCAATATACTGTCCATATCTACTATATACGTGTTCTCTGTATGTACAGGGTATTCTTTAATTAGTGGTACAAGAGAAAAGAGGGTGATTCTACATAAAAAACTAAGTCCAAAATCTAGAATACAATTTTTTCATATAAGGCTTTGTTTTCACGAAAAATAAGTTTAAAAATTTGTCGAGTACCCAATTGCCTGAAATGTTCGGGTTAATTGATATTTTTGATACAAATGCGATACTTCTGAAAATCAAATTTTACACGAAACTTCTTATAGTATCATATTACATTTCGACAATTGTTATGTTCCTATATACTATTTTTAACTATTTGATATTTTTCTATAATAGATGGAAGAAATGCAAAATTATGAAGCAGCCATGACGTTATCAGATGTCGCTGCGTGTCTTTGCGGGTGGACTACCATGCATACTACGCCTGCGCAATACGCGTACCATAACCTGTCACCATAGCGACCACTATATTTAAAATCTGTCAAGTGTATATGTTCCATCGTACTGCATCATCACGTTTAATCCAGGTAATTGAAAAGTATTTTACACTTTCCTATTTTATATCAAACGATAGCTACACACAAGATTTTCATACGTGAGTGTTTTCAAAACGAAATATTAAAAAATACGGAAGATATAATCATCGATGTATCTCAGTTTTTCGCCAAACCTAACCAATGTTACTTAATAATATTATTTTCTAATTTCGAGCTTTTTTTCACGATATCGATACTTACTACTATCTCCAATGATGCTCTAATTAATTATTTTTCATAATTATGTATTCAAGGATCGTATTTCGTGTTAAATTTGATTTTTATCACATACACACACATACAGGCATATATACATAAGGATAGGTAGCTCATACACATACACTCATATGTTTAATTTTCTTAATATTGCACTAATGTCATTTTATTTTTTTACGAACATTGGAGAGTCCAGAACGAATACATGTACTCAGTCAGAAAATTGTGTTTACTCTTTTTTATCTTCATATTCATCGAGGTAAGCGTTATTCTTTTTTTAACCTATATAGAAAGAGTAAGAACGAGAGCAAGAGAGAGAGAGAGAATATAAGAAAACAAAACATTCGGCCTATAGACAATTATAAATTGGTGTGTATATTTCCAGGAATTTCTCGAGGTGAAGAAAGACAGCCGAAACAAAACGTAAACAGCCGAACGTTSGACGAAGGATAAGCAGTTACGTATCTCATTCCCCTCCCGTCCTTCGACTAGTTAAGATCTAACGCGACGTGTAACGTATTAAACTATTTAATAATTTTATTTCTAACGTGTTATCTAATTAAAACATTCGACAACTGCGCTAATTAGACTACTTTTTATATCTAACATTGATTCTTTATGATAGAATATTTTTTAAAGTGTGTGAAATGCCTTCAGGAATGATTTACAGGGAATATTGTACTATAATATAATCTTTAGTATGTTTCAGCTTGACAGATTTGTTTCTTTTATTTTATTTTATTCATCGTCATCCTAAGGGTAGGAAACCCATCCTGCAGTCATCAATGAAGACTAAAAGTAAGTATATTTTTCTATTAAACGTTTCTATGATATCTTTAATGGATTTTTATTATAGCGATGATATTAATTGTTCTTTTTCTTTTTCTCTTTCAGAACATCATTGCAATCGAGCGCGTAGGCAATGAAGTACTCGTGTGTTGCATCGTTTAAATCAAATATAAAAGAATCGGAAAGTAGAATCAGTGTTGATCGTCGCATGTTAAAAAAGTTTCGTTTGCTCGGGTAAAGAAACTCCGTAAGTTTCTTTTAATCAGTTTAAAAGTGTGCTCACCGTCATCCTAAGGGTAGGAGATCCATCATGCATTCATCACTGCAGAATAAACGTAAGTCAATTTTTATTTCAAACACTTTCTTAATAATTATAATAATTTTTTCTTACAACAATGATATTAATAGTATTGTTTTTTATTTCTGTTTCAGATTGCAATCGTGCGCGAAGCAATGTACGGGAGTGTTGCATCGTTTAAATATAATATAAAATCACGGATTAGAAGCACGTTTGCTCGTTCATTTCAATTGGTTCGCGTTACGCGATTGCATTAAAAATTTTTCATATTAAATTGACTTTGAACATAGCAGTAATTGCATTAGAATTTGTTCGAGTAAAGTTATATTTTTATGTTTAAACAGTCGCACAGACTGTTCGCGTATTAGAGTCAGTGCATCAGTGAAGATTTTTTTACTTGCATTGACTGTGTGCAAGGCAGTCTTTAGAATCAGTTGTAGAGTCAGTGATCGGGCGCATAATAAATTAAAATCATACGCGAATTAGA
>NW_014569636.1:391781-483554 GCF_001313835.1 Polistes canadensis | reverse complement strand
TCATGTCGAGGATGAAAGGTCCTAATCGGCACGAGTTACTGGTTGTAATTAATTAAATAAATTAGTGACGAGCACATGAGTAATTCCTTTCTAGGAGTTACTCATGAAAATTGTATATTATATTGTGTATTGTATTGTATGTTTTATGATATTAGTTCAGGATAGGTTTTCTTGTCTCATCGGTTAAATTCATTTAATTAATAATGCAATTAATTATTGCACTTTCTTTTTTATTACTTGTTTTGTTCGTGGTTAGTAGTCGTGAAATCGAGCATTGATTTACTCGTTTTCGTCCAGAAAAGCATGTAATAAATGTCTTACATGCATTGCTTCGTACTTAATTTATCTAATCGCGATTAATTTCGATATATCGATACTTCGATATTATAAATACATGAGCAAGAAGACAAACTCATTCGCGGCGGATAGATTCTAGCAATTAAGTGGTGGCTCAAAGCCCAGTTCTTTTATTAGAACAGCCAACTTAATGAAAGGAGTCGTCCGAGGTTTTGAAATATATAATATAAAAGATATTAAAAGATATTCAAAGTTATTATTTATTAAATAAATTGTAGAGTCCTTAGCCGCTTAGATGAATTTTTATAAAAATGTATGCTTATGTGTATTTATTCATATTTTTTAGATCAGGATTTTCAGCTTCTAATGTACTAATCTCCCGTTTCTCCCCCCCCATATTTTCTGCGTTCTCATCTATGCGTGTGCCCAGGTGTTACACGAATGGGTGGGAAACAGTTAGTGTGGGTTTAGTTTTAAGTTTTTCCCCTATTGGCGGCTGTTATTGTGCTAGTGGTTGCACGATGTACTTTACACCTGTGTGTGCGTATTAGGTAGTGTGTACTGTACATCGTTTCGCGATATTTTTTAATTAATACATCATTTAATACTGAGAGCACTACTTCAACATATCACGTGTGATATGAAAAATATATATATATATATACGCGTGTCTGTGTATTTTTATATTTATAATAAATATTTCTAATTTTTTTTTTTGATAATCGTTTTGCATAGTAGAGTTACTGCATTTACTTGCGGAAACTTTGATATACTCGTATATTACTAGTATGCATATATACTGGTGTATACTTGTATTTTTGCTGTAGTTTTTTATGCAATAATTACTAGCCTTGGCAGACGATTACAGCAAAAAGTACGTATTTCCCCATAAATTTAGAAAAGACGCGTTTGAACTAGGGTGTCGGAGGTGCCCCGGGGCATGCTCTCTAGTTTAGGCTTTTGCACCCTGGTGGTATGTGWGAGAATCGTGGAGTGAGTGGGTGGGTATGTATGTGWATTATCTCTTTTTAAATATGGGTAATTGGCAGGCAGGTAGCATACTTTTTGGAGCGAATGTGAAAAGTTTAATTTTAAGTAGGTAGGATCCAGGAAAGGCACTAGGCTTGCTTCCACTCCGGAGTGGAAATTCCGCCTCCTGGTTTATACAGAATTGCTACAAAATTATATCATTTCATTCTATTATGCTTGCTTTTTAAATCTATTCTGTGACTCTTCTGTAATCTTTATTATGTATCATGATTCAAAGAGATTTGCAACGATTCGAAAGATTCATTTCTATTTCGATTCTATTTCGAACGAGATAGAGTCGAACAAATTCGCGAATACTTTGATGAATTTGATACTTAGTTTTAAGCATTATAACTAACACTTCGCACTATCGCGATTTAGTCTTTCAAATATTTGATATATAATTCAGTATAAAGAATAAATTGAATAAAAATATTGCAAGAAAATGCATTGCATTTATAGTATTATTTTTATTTCAATTCACAATTTTATTACTTGATAGTAAAAGTGCGACGTGTTATTAGGTCATCGAGTATAATTATCTGCTTGGACATACGATTAATTGTGCTCGTGTATATATTAATGAACTTTAAGTTCATTCATGGTTCACGAGATTTACTAATGAACAATGAACGTCAATTAATTTTGTAATAATTAATGATTAAAATCATTAAACAAATACGAGTTAATTTGTATGAAAGATCTTATCTTTCTTGCACGTAGAAAATGTCCAATGCAGTTTTCAGGAAATGAAGAAAGAAGAGGCATTATGCCGAAGAGGCTAAGGCCGAAGAGGCTAAGGCCGAAGAGGCCCCCACTTAAATGTGGTATCAAGTGGGCAACTACTATTCAGGCTATTGAGTTATTTTTAAAAGTTCAAACAGCAAGTTCGAACTTTTTGAGAATAGCTCTCTAGTCATATTTTATATTTTATTATACTATTTTCTTGCTCGTCATTAATTTGTAGTTGTAATTGGAGATGATGGACCATTCCATCTCCTTGGCACACCAAATCTGTGTGCCATATCGTCCAAAAGGTGCATAAGTTTTTAGTTAGTTAGAGCCAAAAATATGAAAATTCTCGTTTTTATTAAATTTTGAAGTTTGATTAACGTTCAGTAAATATTGCAGTCATCTTTTTTTTCTTCTTTCGTTTTTAAGATTTTTTAGTGTCATTGTATTTTATTAAATTTGCAATTTTTCTTTTGTATATATATATATATATATAACGTAGCTTAAAAGAGTATTTTATAATAATTAATAGATATTATTTTCATTATAGTAACTTATTATAATATTTGTACTTTTCCTGTTCCTTAATTAATTATATTTCTTAATGTAAAATCACGTGTTTAATATTAATTTCATTTTACAAACGGTAAAAAAAAAAGAAAATAGTGATTTGATAAAAAGTAAATAAAGGATTCAATTGAAAAGTGCATCTATGAATTGGACGAATAATATGTCAGGCTATTGTATCACTTGACTGTATGACTAATATAGTTTGCTTTTTGTTACAGGTGATCATCGTTGGATTTATCATCAATCCTCTTCAATTTTCTTACATTAGAATACCTTAAATGTCTATTATTGAAAATACATATATATATAATACATGCATTTCTGAAGGCACACACACACATGTTTATACATTAAAAATTAAATATAATTATTTAAAGTTATATAACACAATTCGAACCTTTGAGGAGAACTTTTATTCATATTTTCTACCATTGTAGATCGCGTATGTAGATTCAATAGCGAATAAATTACCTTTACTTTTATACTATCTTTTCTTGAATAACACTGTACTTTTAAAGTAAATGAAGTTTGCATCATTTTCGAATTCTATTTGTTTTTCTTGATAGGTTTTGCTAGGAAAATTGTCCTCGTTTCGCCGATGTAAAAGTCGTTTTGTCTTTTGAGCTCAGATTTATTTTAACGACCATGATTTTGATCCTTTCCAACGATTATTTCGTTTCTTCGTTTCTATACTCGCATCGTTGGTTTCCCTCTTGAATGTACGACTGTAATTTTCATTTTAACCTTTTTTTTTCCAGTGATTTTCTGCCTTTTAAATTTAGATTATATTCGAATGATAAAAAGAATAATATTGTCTATTAAATTAAATATATATATATATATTGAATTTTGATTTGTTCTCTTTCTTTATAATAATTTGTTAATTTAAAAAGTAATTTTATAATTGTTTTAATATTCAGAAAATGTGCTTGTAACTATTGCCCGCGTTTATTGCCTCGTTTCGTATATACAATATATATATATATATTTTTATTTGTACGTGCATTTGTATCTATGCGTGTGTTATCGAATGAAATAAAATTCGTGATGAAATTCATGTATCAATCTCGTTCGTTATATTATACATATCAAGAAGAAACGTCAAAGAATCACTTGATTTAATTTAGTTCCTGAAGATTTTCTCGATACGATCGATTTCGTCAACTCGACCCGTTTCTTTTTTAACAACGATCCGAGAAGAAGTTGCGGTTTAAGGCTCACTTTACGTTTTAATGGACGATGCCGTCCATTAGACAAACCGAACGTTGACTTAGGTTATTTCTTTTGTCGCTGCGTGAAAAGGACGGAACCGAATGTGGGTCGAGCAAACATTAGAGTGAGAGGGAGTGGGAGAGGGAAGAAAGATAGGGGTTGAGTAAAGGGGAGGTAAAGGATAAAAGTAACGCTTATACTATATTGGAGAATAAAAAAGAGAAAAAGAATAGGAAAAGAGGATTCGTAGGAAATGGTTCCATTTCATTGAGATTTGTACCGCCATTAAAGTTTTGTCCGTTTTTATGCTTTAAGAAGTCAACACAATAATTCTTTCTTCCTATTTTCCTATCCGTTTTCTCTAGAGTAACACTGAATAGGCATTTCAAAAGTTTCTTTTTCTGCCTGGATATATTTACTTACTTACTTACAGTGCATAAACAGTGAATCACAAGATTATTCCTACCCGTTTCCCCACTGTATATTTGAAATAATTGATATTTGAAATGTTTCTTTTCGAATTGACCGATAAGTTTGACGTCATAATATTGATTAAATAAAATATCTTAAATATTTTGCTAGATATTTAATAATGAAATAAATATAATGATGTATAGAGAACATGTATGAATTGAATTGATAGGTGATACTAAACGTCGAAGAGTTTCATTTGTCATTTTATTTTGTCGACGGGTCGTTTATACGAATCACTTGACGGGAGACTAAACGATTTTCACTTGTATCTTTCCTTAAAGCGAATAAACTTGCTGGACCATCCGGTATGGTCGTAAATGTCCGTCAGACTTATCATTTTCATGACATTTTCGAGTAATTCTAAAGGAGTTTTAAAAGTGGAGAAAGGTAAAGCTGACACGAAGCCGGATATACTCTGACGTTTCCCGTAAGCTACACAATATTCTATTATATGTATTTTAAAATATACACGGTGTCCCGGGGTATACCGGCCAAATTCCAAAACGATATTTTGCATGTGGAAGTTAGAAAAAATTGAAGTAGTTAAGATTTGGCTTAATTTTCCATAATATAATGTAAATGTTTACCGAAATCAATCGATGGCTTATTACCAAAGACAATATAATCAGGGTGATCGTTTTTTAAATAACTGAAAGATTAAACCATAAGTTAGTGTAGTGTAATGTATGATAATTTTTGGTAGTAACTGTACATAGTAAAGATAAGAATAAAATCTTACAAAGAATAAAGTGACATTAAAAAGTGAAGAGGTCAAACGTCGATAGTTCTAACTACGATATCGTTTCAATTTACCGATTCCCCCGAGGAACACCGTTAAGAGGCTCGTAAAAGTGCGCCAACGAGCGACGACTAAACTCATTAACGAGTCGAATACACGGTATGTGTTATGAAAGTGGTCGTAATCAGAGAACGACCTCCTCTTCTCGGTATCCTCGGATGTAAACACACACATACACATGCACACACATACCTATAAATAGAGAATGTCTCGGTGCAAGAAACTTTATTGTTCGAAGTTACGGCATCCAACGTCACTCCACCCCCGTCATCGAATTATCGTTTCGACTTTTAACATTAACGTCCGTTATCCTGGTACACCTTTAAAAGGAAGAAATCACTGGGATTCACTGAATGTTTTGAAATCTCTCGTCTTAATTGTCTTGCCTTTAAAGTGGATATTCGATTTCTATCCTGTCATTTATACGGACTCAATTATTATTTGACTCGTTGGTGTTCTTCAAATCGCTTTTTTAAATAAGAGATTTTTTTTCTATGACATTATTGGAATTTTTAATAGAAAATTTGCTAGTGTTGGTTATTTCTATATAAACGATTTCTTAAATAAAATATACAATAGAGTGTGTTTTAGTAATTGAAATATTGGTATTTCTACAAATTAATAATATTGAATAATATTGAAAATTTCGCATGGGAATAGATCAACTTATATAATTTTGGATAGGAATGGCCAAAGTTGAGGGTAATCAACGAGAATAAAGGTTGGCTGGTAGTTTTATACTAACCATAAACTCGACTATACTGTTAATTATCTCGAACGTAAGAGTATGCACTTGAAAAACAATAGATATACGTATATTTTGGCTGCTTTTAAAAGCCATCAAGATTAAAGTACTTTTGAAAGATCGAATTAGTTTGGCCAGCCCGCATTACCTATCAAAGACGTGTGTGTCGACTGAGAGAAGAGAGGATATTGTACAGATTACGTTAGATCTGTGATTGACCGACGAAAATTCATCTCGATCAGGGAAGCTAATAATCTAACAGGAATTACGATAAAAACGAACGTCGATTCCAAACGAAGATTCGATTGGTCTAAACGGAAAGAGAGATAAAAAAAATAAAAAAGTAGGTCGTGGATATTGACATCTTGCCGATATCGTACAATCCTGATGCAAATAATTCAACTACCTTTGCTAAAAATATTCGATACTTTTGATTGATAACAAAAACAAACTTGATACGTTTTTCTTTTTCCCCCTCTATGAAATACATATTGCAAATGTTCTATACGTCATATCAATTCGAATGGTAATATGCGAAAGATGTGCAAATTAATTCACATAATTTATGTATATATGTATATATATTTTTTGTTGTATTATTAATAGAAATATACAAGCAATTGTGTCGACGAGAATTATAAATCATTTTTCTGACGCGATACATTGCAATTTAGTGTTCCACAGAGTTTTTTTTATTGGAATTAAGATTAACACCGCGATAAAATCAGGTTAACTGCCCGATATAAAGACATCTTCTCAACAGGATCGCTGTTTTGAACGTCTTTTATTGCCGAATTAAGTTGAGAAAGTTGGTCAGTAGCCGGGCAACGGAGCCAAACCGTAGAAAATTCAATATGAGATTCTGACTTCGGGATAACGATTATTTGATAACCGACCGTTTAAAAATATGATTCAGTTCCTTGCTCAATTCTTCTTCTGCGATGAGTATCAAAGTTGAACGATAATAACGAAAAATGGTTTTTACTTTAAAAAATTACATGGGATGACGTAACCCGTTCCATTTGATTATTCCTAACGATGAAAAATCACATGAGACGGAAATTCTGTTATAAACGAAGAAAAAGAAGCCTTTTTTTTTTAGCAAGCATTCACGATTTACGGTTGGTTGAAAGATTGTCATTTGGGATAGGTTCGATTAGCCGAATTAAACGGAAACTTGTTAGTTGGAACATAGCAAATATTCGTTTGCAAATCGCTAGAAATAAAGATGAAAGGGAAATAGAAAAAGAATGAAAGAAAGACGTAGGAATAAAGAGGAAGCTAATGCAGTGACGAAATGGGTCATCCAGGAAGGAAAAAGTGAACCTTTCTTTCCTAATTAGATCTTCCAAATTTACGGTATCCATTACATTTTCTTCTTTTATTCGCTTTACTTTTCCCTTCCTTCTTTTCGTCCTTTTCCTTTTGAATTTTTTTTCGCTAGCAACTCGAGCACAATGTAAGAACCTGATTTTCTTGCTACGAGATATTCAAAATATGTCGTACAACAATAAATTCGTGGTAACGAAAATAAGAAAATAAAAATTTGTTACTTTCCGATCTCTCGTGCTCGATATTTATTCCCAACTTGAAAAAGTTCGCATAATAATTAATAGACTAATTAGAAAACATTTCTTAACTGACGTAACCAGCGAGAGCGGAACTTAAAGCGTCTCGTAATGTCTCAAAGGATTTTGACTCTCTTTTAAATTCATTTCCGTTCGTGTTTTGTACTCGTATGGCATGTACGTGTAAATATTAGGTTGTCCCATAAGTTCCTTCCTTTTTTTCTTTAGATGCGAAATCAATGAACGATATTTGTTGTTTAAGGTTGATTTACTGTGTTATAATATATGAACTTTTTGATATCATTAAAATGTGTAAAGTAAGATATTATTATCAGTTGAAGTATCTCTTCAAATGTATTCACAGATTTACACGTAGTCTGTGCATACAAAATTCGGAAGAAGAAATTTGAAAGGTACTAAATAAAAAAGACAAATGTCGAGTCGTTAAAGAAAATAGAGCGTACTGAAATTTTCTTCAAGTTGATCATTCCTTAAGTTGATTTTTTCGATTATCACTAAGCACCTTTTTGAGTCGTTCGTTCGACAGAGAAAAGGCGTTCGTTCTCGGCACGAAGAAAACTCGCGTTTGATGGTTTTGCGATTTTGATGGTTTTGTGATTTTGATGGTCCCCCGATGATTTCCCGATCAGCAGTCTTTTACTTCTCCAAATGCATTAAGAAAGAACCTATCATTTTATTTGTTTTCGATATGTCATGATCGTTTTTCAATCGGTTTCTTTCTGTCAGAAAACAAAGGTGCAGGACATTTGACAGTTCGGTCGTTTGCCCTTCTCATTGAAAATGCTTCGTTATTAACGTTCGTAAACGGCAAATTAACCAGATGAGCGTATCGACTCATTCAATTAGCAGACACGCACTGTGAGAGCGTCGAAACGCGTGATTAATAGCGTTATAAGCACGGCCTCTGTGTCACCAACCTTCCTACGTAATATCGAATATTCACGTTGCGATCGATCGAAACACGTCTCGTCAATTCGCACGTCGCTTTCAGATCATTTATTATCTTTGCTATTGAAATTAGAACATGCTACTCGTTAATAAATTACTATTCCATTATTCATTATAGTTTTATCATTTTCACTTTCTTTATAACCAAATATTTCAGACAAAAGTATTTATATCTACACAAGTAATTGCTATAATTATTAAAGATAATTTGTTCCATATTTAATTGTGCAATTATTAAGAAAGAATTCACGAATTTCTTTGTAATTGCGAAGCAATACAAAATAAATGATATTAAAAGGGCACGGTAGATAATAAGGTGGGTCACTCGACAAAGACATTCCTCGATGTCGCGTGTCACGTCATTCAATTTTTTAAAACAGGTGCTTCTACCGGAAGTCTGAACTACCGATCGCATGATCCTCGACACAAAGAAAGTTTAATTAAACATAAATAAGATCACGCATCTATTAATGATTCATTATTTTATGCATTCTCAAGAAACGATGTAGTTAAAGTAAAGAGATTACACATGTCAAGTATAAAAATAGTATTCTTCAATTTTCTTTCAATACTCGCTTATATTTACGGTGAACGTAAAATATTCTTCGTAAAATATTGTTCGTAAGTTAGATTTAAAACATAATCGTGTACTCCTTCAAATTGTATAATTCCCCTTTTACATATTTGATTATTCATTAAAAAAATACATTTTTTGTTAACTCTGATATTTTGACGTTCCGGATTTAAAGTTAAAATAATGTCCGATTATTTCTTTTTATATTTCATTTTGCAATCATGCATTTACGCATTAATGATAAATGTGGTTTCGCATCAAAATTCGGCTCATATTTAAAACGTTTATTTCTTTAATCTCGAGGAGAGAATATCGCATAAGTGCGCTTACGAAAATCTAAGTGATTAATATTTTAACTTGTTTAAATTCAAACGCGATAATCACGCTTCGTGCACTCAAAATGACCACGATGTATATGCGAAACGTATTCCATCGTAGTTCATCGTGCCGCAATGTAATTACTGGTCTGCGTGATATTGTACGAGGGTGGTTTGCTACCTAATTTTTACCCCATACACGAATTTTTTCTTTATTCGTGTGTTACAAAGAAAGATGCTCTAAAAATACGAAGAAACTTTTTATATACAATATAATATTTCATAATATTTTTGATAATATGCCGGCATATAGATAAACAATATTAATTTGTACAACTTCTATGGCAACACTTCAATTTCATGGTCAACTAATTATGGGAATAAAAAACACCGAACGTTTAGGGCAATGCTTTATCAGTCTGTTCTATTATCTGTTTTTGTCACGTATCAAATTAGTATATGTGAGATCTTATCTGTCAATAAGGAAAATATGTCGTAAAAAGTGAAGTCGAACAAAATAGTTTAGTGATCTGCTGGTTCAATTAATTAGACCCTTATTCCCTCCAAGGGTCATCTTTTTTATTAGCTCAAAGTAAGTATTGTGAATTCATCAGAATTGAGTCCCCGGGGGACACACAGGAAAAATAGGAGAAGTTAGTTCATTTTTTTTCTTTCTTACGTATCAAATGAGTAGATGTTCCTGCTATTAGGGAAAATACACGTGATATCAAATTACTTTAACCAAGAGTTGGTTGCAGTGGCTAGTAATTTTAGCCAATTACCTGCATTTCTGTCAGAGGTCATCTCCTGATCTACGAACAGTATGTTAGTGATCTTTGATATGTCTAACTGATTATACCCTTATACTACTACCCTTCTACTATTTTAGCTATCAGTTAAATACAGTGGAAAATTCGATAGTAATTTTAAAGCTATTTACTTATGGTTTAAATGTTCTTATTATGCTAAAATGAAAGAAACAAATTTTATGTGGTGTGACAATAAATTATAATAATTAATTTACAATATTTATAACACCCCGACATTTTTCATTGTAATAATAGGAAAAGTTTGTTGGGAAAATCACAGGAAAAAAAAAAAAGACAGTGTAAAAGCAAAAATATAGGATTTAAATTCGCAGATTATTCTTCTCTTCCTGTTTTCTTCTTTATCCACGTTTTAGTTTTCGTTTTTGTCGTTAGCCATATCCAGAAGGCAAGCACCAGTTTGCAGTTTCTTGCAACTCGGCCGGTGCAATTTCCTTTGAAATCTAAAATGCAAGTAACTGTATGTTTACCGAGATTACCATCCATCTACATGAAGAAGAAGCAAGACGAAAAGGAAGAGAACAGGAGAGGGAAGGAGATCCTTGAAGTAATCGTCGAATCATTCACTGAGAAACGACGAAGCATAGTCTCTGCCATTGGCATCGTTCTACCATCAACACCAAGTTCCCTTCATAGATCCACTATTAGAATTTCCACTCTCCCTATCTCTTCTATCTCTCCCATCCTCTCCCTTTCTCTCTTTACTGGATTGAAATATCTATTTTCTGAGGAAGCATCGAGAAATATTTAGCTAGATATTGATACTAGATATTGATACTAGATATTGTCACTGTTATTTCATTTCACTTTTTCCTTGCAGATTAAAAATAGTTGTTGCTTTTTCTTTTTCTTGTAATATTTTGCTTTTGAGAAAGGAAACGTTTGGTAAATTCTTTTAATTAATTAAACAACACTAATCAAGAAATGTCAACTTTTTGTTTGCAATTTGGAAAGTTGACATTTGAGGAAGGGGTTTTTGTCGTTCGTGTTTTTGACGTTTGTCAAGAAAAATGAGCAATTCGTATGCGGATTGTATATACGCGTCGAACCGATGCCATATATCGAACGTGTTGTGTAATCGTACCCTTGGGATTGCGAATTCAAAAAGGGAGTGCAAGCCCTGTTTTAGTAGCTAGCTCGAGCTCAATGTCCTAGAAACGGTTCCTGCCAGTGGCGGCTCGTTCGCGTCAGCAAGACAACCAACCTTCCTCTAGTGTCCTCGAAAATAGGCGCGAAAATGTAGGTGCGCGAAAATGTAGGTGCGCGAGGACCAAACGAGCCCAGAGTCTCTATTATTCCAATCGCCTAAATCAAAACCTACATTCTATCTTTTTAATTATGGAAATTATGGATAAATACGTTTTTATTCTTTTTTTAATATACATTTCTCAACCATATTTCTCAACCATATTTCTCATAAGCGATTGATTTAATATGATTTCAGATATAAAAATCAAATAGAGTAATATCATAAATCCAATGAAAAGTTTTAACTTTTATTATACTATCTCGATATGAAGGCACACTTCTTTATTATGGAAAGTAATTTATTACAAAAACGTATTTAATTACATGTTCTTTATCGAGTCTAAAAAGTAGGAATAGTTAAATCGAAATACCTTGTAAATTTAATATCATTTTTATTCATATACTATGCTTATATTTTTGTGTGAAGCTTAAAATTTTTAATCAAATATTTAGTTTTGCGCGCGCAAAAAAATAAGAAATGTCAGAAGAACGAGAAGTGACATAAATTAACAATCGAATTTTTGAAATTCTACATTATTCGTTTACTGCACCTTTACTTATTACATTCACAGTTTGGAATAGATTTAAATGCAAGCAGGTAGCAGAACCTTTTTATCAAAATGCTTTCATAAATAAAACGTCAATTGTCGTTCTATCTTATAGTCAGAGAAAAGAAATTTTAGATAATATTAAAAATGTGAGACATTTGAGAAATATTAAATTATTGAAATATAAATTATTTCTCAAACGTTTCTTCAATTTCATGCAAGAAACTTCAAAGAAGTAAATATTCTTATTCGTATCGCACTACAACGCATAAGCCTTTTATGTAAAGTTTCTCTCTCTCTCTCTCTCTCTCTCTCTCTCTCTCTCTCTTTCTTTTTTTCATTCTCCCGTGACTTTTGAGAAATAAATTCTCTTAGAATCTCGAGCGTAAAGAGAAAAATTATTTCAGTCGCGCGGTAGTTGCAAGTAAATTCCAAGAAAACGGTGAGTACGATTTCTACGCGATGTTTTAAGCGTAGAGAAAGATTGCTACGTTGCACACACACAACAGGTTTCCTACCCTTTCAGTAGGAAAAACATGACACTATTTCCCGGACGAAGTATTGCGAGTTTTAAGTACCTCGGGAGGTCCCTGGATAGGGGAAAGGAGTGGCTCAAGATGGTGAACGAGATTTACTCCTTTATATATTTCTCTATCTCTATTATTTTCTTATTAATACTATACATACGCGTTTTGATATACTTTATAGTTATTCATTAATAATTATTATTATAGTAATTCATTATAGATAATGAAAAGATATTTAAAAAAGAAACAAATAAGTGAATAATCTCGTAGTAAGGAAGTTTGGTGTATTAGATAGGGGATTGGATGGGATCGTGTTTACGTAAATCGTGAAACGTAACTTCCTACCTTTTCACACGATAGCTGTTAGATAGAAACGTATACTATTTCAAAGGCGGTGGGTATACATTTTATCGCAAACTTGCGTTGCGTGCATTCACGAGGGACACGGGATCAATTTCGTTTTCCTCCCATCGAGATATCTAGCAAAGCAACGTGTTGCTGCTGCGAGGAACTGTGCGATTCGTGACCTCACTCCAATTTTCTACAGGAAACCTTGTGAGAATGGTGACGCCTTCGTAATTGAATGCTTAAGCTGCCCGAGCGAACCAATTTAAATGCATTACAGTTTAGGAACTTTTTTATTAACTCGAGGTACCGTGATCGGATTCAACCGTACTATTTGTATTATATTATATTGAATATTTCACGATGGTATATAATACAACTGAACGTATATCCGTATGGTCATATGCAACCCTGACGCAACACTTTCACGTTCGATTCCATTTTTTTTCATATTCGTTTCGGTAAAGTTATTTCGTAAGGTATATCATCAATAATTTTTTATTATTTTCGTTCGATTAAAAAATATCACCAGCTATGAAATATCTCTTTACAATTGCAGAAAATAAATGAAAATTTTCGTTCCGAAAGGACTTACACGTTTCCCATGCATTTTAATCCTGACAAGTAAATATCGCGCTGTATAACGAATCACCTGTATTGATCCAGTAAACATTCTACGAAGCCCCGTTTGATGAATTTCACTGAAATAACACTTTTAAGTAACATCAAATGCAAAGAACGTGTAAACATTGAACGGTTCAGTTAACAGCGAAAGTTTCATTGTATAAACTACCGTTAGCATAGTATTATTAAATGTATCAAATAAAATATAATTATTATACCCATAAACTTTCTATAACGCGGTTAATTCGTTTCATGTTTTATCGAATCGTGTTAGGGTTGCGCCAGGGTTGAGTATAAAGGACAAACTTATGCACGAAAACGAAACTTTAAAAGAACAAATTTAAAATATTACATTTTCTCTACTATATTTTTCGCGTCAAATAATTCCTGGTAGAGTGTACAATAGACAATCGTAGTTCGTACCCAATAACTAATAATCTTTTATTGCGAGCAATTGGTAAGATTTCAAATGTCCGGAGAGACGATGATCGATCGTATTATGCTGGTGCAATACGCTCTTGAATTTTATGACGACAAGGAAGAAGGAGAGCGTTAGTCGAATTTCGAGAGGACTCCAGACGGCTGTTTTGCATTTGAGCAGTATTCGATCCCGTTACCTATAGATTCCTAGTATACTTTACGATGGAAATATTCCGGTCACGGATCCGGTTTACGTGACGTCTCCATCGAAAGGAGTTGGTGGTCGGTGGTTGGTGATGAAGCAGAAGAGGGAAGGAGCGTTGGGTAGAAACCGAGGGTAGGAGCCGAGGGTAGGAGCCGAGGGTAGGAGCCGAGGGTAGGAGCGTTGAGGATAAGAGCGTTGAGGGTAGGAGATAGGTGAAGCTAGGTAGACTAGAACCGATGGTGGAAGTGGAAGTGCTGAGGGTTGTCGACAGTCTTTTCGACCTCCACCTGTCGTAATGAAGACGTGCACCCTAATCCAGAGAAAGGACCGAATCTAATCCATGAATTATTGCCTCTCGATGCCTCGACCACCACCAGTAGTAGGCCCTCAGCCCTTTCCTTCTCTTCACTTATTTTCCAGTTATTTCTTTTCGATCTATTAATTCGCGTCGACCGCACCGTGGCCCGCCATTTTTTCAGTCACCGACGGAAAATCCATCGCTCTGCTCGTGTCAATCCTCTTTTCTCTATTTTCTCTTTTGACTGTTTTGTCGTCTCTCTTTATTTTACGCCCGCGTTTTCATTCGCGCATTGTTTTCCGTAATACATTGGCGTACTATGTCAAATATTTTTCATACTTTATGCAATATATTTTGTAAAGTAATAGTATAATATATAATAGACCTTAATTCATTAGAATAGAATTATTTTTCAAACACGTTTCTTCTATGCAAAATAATTATAGGCGCTAGAGAAAGATAGAGACTGAGAGAAGACCGGCACTGAGAGTGGGATGTGTGAATGCTAAATTTATAACTGGATATGATATTCTATGCGTAGACAAAAGAGTGTACTTTAATTTAATTCATAGTAATGCCTGATTTCCGGCTTTGACAGCAGCATATATATTGTTTGATATCGTTAACACGAGTCTACGCCAATGCATTCATCCACGATGACGCCGTGCGTGTGTCCTTTGCATTTCACTACAAAGGAGAACAAACAAGGAAAAAAGAACGTGAGAGAGAAGAGTTGGAAGGAGTAAAAGAGTGTATAGAGGAGGATCAATGTGGAAAAAAGGAGTGGATAGAGGAGTCTGCTAAAACTAGCCGACGTTTTTAAACGTCCCATGAGTGCGTGTCACACACACATTTATATTTATGCATGGATATACGTGTGAAGTATATCAACACACCTAGAAACGTATATGATAAGATAATATACCCGTTGAGTGTGCAAACGTTTCCATATTTCTCGCGAGAAATGATCCTTGTTACGTATTGTCTCGGTATTGTATCGTCACGAAAAGAAAATAATTCTTCGAGAACAATAAGATAAAAAAGAAAGAAAACGAGAAAAGATAATCGACGTTCTTCTTTCCTTTTTATTTTTGTTCTTCTTTCTCATTTTTAAAATCATCAACTATTTTTGATTTATTTCTCAAAGATCTTTAAATAAGATATCATTTCCTACGGATATTTCTCTGAATAACTCTTACAATTCACGAAGATCTTTCTTATTTTCTACCGAATATAATGGGGGTTGGGTTTATACTATAAAAGCTTAACGTTAGTATATTTTGTCATTGATTTAAGAAGAAAAAAGAAAAGTATTTAACGATATCAATAACGAAGAAGACACATTTTAGGGAAAAGTGTACGCAATGAGGAATATTTTCTTGCCATTTATGGGGTTGTTTTCTCTTGGAACATCCCTTATCGGATTTCCCTCGACGATATAATCCTTATCTGATTGCGAGCCGCTTACGGGTGGGTAGATAGGAACTGTTATATATCCTATATAGCGATAGGTGTACGTGGATTGTGGGCCGATACACACTCGATTTTAACCGGTCACTCGTGATGATGACGGATCGGTCTTGATTACTCCTTGCAATTTATCCTACAGCTTTTAACTCTAACGCGAAATGTTGAAAGAGGATAAGGAAGAGGAAGGAAAGATGGAAGAAACGTTCGTAGAGACGTCAAACAGGGGGGTGCTGATCCACCTCGACACTCGTGTAATTATCTTTAGTGCTTCGCTTTTAATGAGTTACTCTTATCGGTTCATCTAATTCGCTAGGTAACGCGATACAAGTTTAATGTGCTGCTTATTATAGGATTAATCGCGATTGGTCAAACTTTCCAACTATTTTTTTATCTCCTTCGAAATTCCTCGGTTTAATTGGACATTAGATAAATTTTGATTTCGTCAGGATTTTGATCGTCCGGTCATAATAATAATGCGATCAAAATAATTCTTAATCAACATTATTTAAATACACGCGTACAATAATTAGTATTTTTATTGAAGAAAATATAATGTTCATATATTTTTGACATTGAATGTAAGCGTATTTGATACTTAGTCATTTTATTTGTTTTGTTTTATTTTCGGCGTAAAACTTGTCTTGTAATCGTCGTTATCGGTGCATATTTCAAATAATAAAATAAATCGTACGGTATTGTTTTCTCGACTAATCCTTCCGCGTGTAGAGAGTTCTGAAATAATACAAATATATATGCACGTCAGTTACGTTATGAAGGGAAGGAAATAATTGCCTGGCTTATCTCTCGTTTCTCTTTCTCTTTCTGTGTAATACACGTAATATAACGCAAATGTAACTAGAGTAGGTTTATTTAAATACGGGCAGGAAAAGATAAGATTCGTCTGTCGTTGACTTTGATTGTACTATTATTCTCTCGACGTAAACGATCGTTCTAGTGTAAAGGAAAATGGTAATGAGAGACCCTATAATCCTTCTTATCTTGGTCTCTGTGTGCACGCGCATATGTTCACACTTGACAGATAAGACGGATGACAAGTAGGATCATATAGAATGAAATATAAATATCGGAGAGCTACCAAAATCGTCTTACATCAGCCATATTCAACCTGCGACCTGGTAGCAAACATTCTAATGCAGCTTGGCACAACTTTTTTTTTTTCGAGAATAACATTTTAGTGTGCGTTGCTGTTATAAAATATAAAATATTTCTAAGTTTGAAATAATAAAATAAGAAATGAATGAAGTAACCAACAAAATAAGATATATTTATTATCAATAGTTTTTTGTGTTTAGTTTGAACCCGTTTTTCATAAAGCAACGTCGAATAATTTAGCTGATAACTAAAGCCAAAGGTTGATGCGTGTTGTGTCACTATACACGCATCATGGTCCCTGAGCTACGATTGATCAAGTTTCCAAGCGAGAGAATAGGTACGCGTCGTATGTGTGTGTGTGTGTGTGCCCTAAAGTGCAACGCACCCTTCATGTCTTCGAGGTAAAATATGTTTTCGCTATCTCCTCTGAACGGTGGATAATCTGCCATGCTGCTAGGACGATAGAAACCGTTATAACGTAATCCGGCTTTCAGCTAATTTAATAACTCCATTTTGAAAGGTACCTATTTTACGACTCCCTCACCGACTACTTTCTGATAAACGCAGGTATTTTCGCGTATACCGATCTACTTGGAAAATTCCCCACCTATCCAAAAGCTGAAGAAACTTAAAAAACAAATACTTTTGTTTTGCCATGTCATTTATAATTTAAAGAAAATATTGATTACCTAGTGTTGAAACACCACTAGAGAATTGAATTTGACATAAGGTGTTTGAATGCTCGATCATCCTTTTTTAAACAAAGCTGAACGCGTCTTTGAAAAGTACACTTTACTAGATGTAGTGTGTGCCCAAGTGATCGACCTACATGCTTTCTGCATGGGTACAATGTCTCATGTCCTGTAGAGTGGACAGAACTAAAAGTAAAACTAAAACTAGTTGGAAGTACTATCGCAATACTGTATAGAACGAGAGTTGGTAACTACCACCGCCCAAGTAACATTCAGATCTTTGTTAAAAAAAAAGTCTTACTCTATTTTTAATTCAATGATTATAATTGCGAGACATTTTTCATTTCCATGATATTACATTAATGGTAAACACAAGAACAGACTGACTAATGGAACTTTCGCAAAGCTAAATTATTATTCAAATTTACGAAATATATATTCTAAATTTGAATAAATTTCATGAAAACCTTCAGCAAGCATCTAAGTTATAATATAACATTAAATTTGAATATTTATTAAATGCATATTTAAATAAATAATTGCTGTGTTATAGAATTAGATAAAAATGCTGTTCTTTGTGTTCGTAAATACTCGCGTCGATTCATATTCTACACGCTTGTTTGAAAATCGGTAAGAAATTTGCGATCAATTTGAATGGTACAGAAACATTGTGTTTTTAGATTTCGAGAAAAGCATATTAAATTGAAAATATAAATCGACAGGAGGAAGTTTCTATAATATTTCTCATATTATGTGGAAAAATCTGTTTACCAAAGTAAATAAAATGAAAAAGGGATATTTGACTTTGTAGAAAATTCCATGTATAATAGGTATATGTATAATGTTAGGTATATATGATATACGTAGATACATATATAACGTTTTCCCTTTTATCGATTCGCTCCAAATTCCTTTGGACGTGTTAACCCGCGCGCGATACGAACAATGTAGAGCAGAAACTTTGTAAAACTGTACTTTTCAAAAAGAGACATAGAAAGAAAAGAAGAGAAATACTAAGAAGATAGAAAGAGAGACAGAGAGAGAGAGAGAGAGAGAGAGAGAGAGAGAGAGAGACAGCTAAACTATAGGATCGTTCCGAGTAATTAATCGTGAAATGTCTCCCGCTTTTTCTCTTGGATTTAAATCGCAAAGCTTGGAATTAACGCGGACTTGGCCCCGCTGAAACTCGTTTCTCTTTCCAAGAATTCGCCTTTTTTTCCCAAATGCTTTTACGTACATCGATTTTTACTCTCCTTGTTATAATTATTTAAATGCACTACCCCTTTTTACATTGAATATAATATGTTGTATCATTTTACATCGGGAATGATATTATAGGGACGATTTTAATTAAGGAGATTATTTGAGATTACGTTATGGCGCATAGTAGAACCAGGTGGATCGACGCACCTTGTATGACCAGGACTAATTACACGAGTCTCTCGATAATTAAGGTTCGCTCAATGGGTTACTCCCTTCATTTCTAATAATCCCTATAATCAATCATTCAATTAACTATATAGTAAAAACTTTCTTATTTGTTTCTTAGTTGATTACATTAAATTACCATAACTCTGCTAATATAAGTTTTGCACTTAAAATTGACTCACTCTTTGGCAAGTCAAATTGACTCATTGACAAGTCAAATTGACTCTTTGGCAAGTCAAATTGACTCTTTGGCAAGTCAAATTGACTCTTTTGCAAGTCAAATTCGTTCTTTTACAAGTCAAATTCATTCTTTTACAAGTCAAATTAGCTCTTTTGCAAGTCAAATTCATGTTTTTATCTTGCAATTTGACTTACAAAAAGGTGAGTTTAAAGTGCTAAACCTATATTAATCGAATCTGTCAATACTTGCGTGCAAAGATGATATATAAAGAAGTTGTTGTGATATTTGTTTATCAGATCAAAATTGATTATTTTTCTTTCCATCTTGTAAAAGAGTAGAAATTTATGCAACTTTTCTGACTCGTCGGCTGTAGCTTTCATTTCTATCTCTTTAACCGGATTGAATATTTCGTTAAAGTGCGATTGTAATTGTTTGGAAATTAGGTCTAGATTGGAAGTATCGTCATCATATGTTGCAATTAGCGTATTGCTTTAAAAAGAGCGAAGAATACTGAACTCGACGCCTTGGGGAATAACAGAGCGTATTAAATACAGGTCAGAACTGTTGTCCCGAGTTTTAACTTTAAAAACATACTAAAATAAGAATAGAAGTTCATATATAAATATTACATGCATCCGATATGACCTGGTTTTCGAGTTACAGTTTATTTGTACTCTTTCTTTTGTTTTCAAGATTAACAGGAGCTACTTATTACAATTTTTCAACTAAATAAATTAAGTACACTATTGTATGAAAGTTTTTTTTAAATTAGCGATTCCTATTCTGATATTGGGACGGGTGAAATTTTGAATAGATCACAAAATGATTGCTGTTTCAATTGACATTTTCTTAAAATATTATAATTAAAGTATGAACAATATAGTAAAATAAAAATAAGAAAATATATGGAAAATAAACATAAATAATTTGTATTTTGTAATATACTTATATTATACAATATTACATTAAACTCTAATATCGAAATAATAGAAATTTGTTATCTCAGACCTTTTGTTAGAAATTTTTTGATTTCCTGTGTATTAAATCGAATCCGATCGAGTTCGATTGAGGAGAAATGAACGATGGTAATTTACCTCGAAGTTCTTTTCCAGCTGTGGAAAAATGGTAGGAAAGTGGGTTGGAAACTCATCGGAGGGCTGATCGCACTGTCCTTAATGACAATCTAAGACATTTCGAAACTTCCTTTCGTTGTCAATCTAATTGTTTTTCTTATTTCTTTCTTTCCTATTCTATTTCCTTTTATCAGTTTTTCTAATTTCAGTTCTTTTATGAGACCTTCACTGTATATATGAATGAATTGATTATTTTCCATATGACACTAAGTGTTTCACTTGTACGAGATCACGCATATTCTTTTTTTTTTTATATATATATATATATATATATATATATGATATTTTCTACTTCTTATTTGATTTAGTTCGCGTTACACGTAAATTCGGTAAATTCTTTCTATCCGAATTCGTAAACTATAGATACGCGACACTTTCATAGCGAACCGAGAGAGCGGTTCGATAGCTCGCGTAAAAACGTTACTGGCAAGCTGCGCTTCGTGCTAATGAATATTCCACTGCATATTTTTCCATTTCTTTCTATTTTTTTCCCCCTTTTTCCCCCTTTTTCCCTTTTTTTTAATTATATTTTGTAATGTGTTTTTCGTCGACATAAAGGTACACATAACATAGATACGAGTTCCTACCTCCGAGAGCTTTCATTTTGTTATTAATTTCAATTGCATTTATGCACACATATAAATATAATACATGCGTACACGTATAACCAGTCGCAGAAGCTTTTTAAACTTTTTTGTTTTTAAATTGATCAACTTTTTATATTCGATTCACGACAAACTAAAATGCTTATAAATTATTTTACTAAAATGTTAAAACAATATTTTTTCTACGGTTATTAATGTTATTTACTTAATACTGTTATTCACTTAATTACGTATTTGGTAGGATTAAAGTTATTATAAATGAACAAGGTTTTTGAATATTTGTGAAACCGACTGTACGTTTTTATATATAAGAATGTAATTTTGTAGAACTCTTTTCCTCTTTCTTGTACTGCTTTCTCTCTCTCTCTCTCTCTCTCTCTCTCTCTCTCTCTCTCTCTCTCTCTCTCTTTCCCCTCTCTCTTTTTCTATTTTTCTTTGTTTGCCTGCTTGTCTTTCATACTTTTAATTAGGTACTAAATTTGTTATCATGCCAACACTCGTGACCCATTCTTGCATTAACTATTAAAATAGTTTGTTAAAACGCGTATGCAACTCGAATTTTAAATTTTCCTAAAACTGGATAGCGACAATAAAAATGAAACAAATTTAATTAGTCATGATTCTATTAATGTTCTTTCTTTCTCTTTCCCTTTTATTTCTCTTTGAACTTTCCCTTTGCTAGCCATTTATTGTTATAATTTCGCATCAAGACAGAATTTTTGTTATTTTTTAATTAAGTTTTTATTATCTCTTATTATTTTAATTTCGTATTTATCTCAACGGTTCGGTAGAAATATTTTATACATTTTATTATAAGAAACTTTCTATGAAAATAATGAAAAAGTATACATATTTTTGATCACTATTATGTCACTGTTACTGTTATTTTAGATTAGAATTGTATCGAAGAACGCGTACTGCAATTATAGATATGAAAGGGCTCAAAATGCGACAAAATTTGATGGTACAAGTGAGCAGAATTGCACAAAATTTCAATACAAACTACCAAAAAAGGGAAAGAATTCTATTCGAATCGTTTCCCGCTCGTTTCAAGATGGTTCTGATTGTTTCATTATTATATTTCTAGCTAACCTAATGTTGATAGGGAATAAAAAAAAAGAGGAAGAGAGAAAGAAAGACAAGTAGATTTCTCTTGGGATTGTTTGACTTTGGGGAAATCGGCAGATTTATCTTCCCGGCGTTAGTTTCTCATTCGGTCCTGTTCGATCGAATAGCCGATTAGTGCAATTTTCTTTTTTCTTCAGACTAGCTGACTGTGCAGTAATTAACACTAGCCTCGATTACACTAAAACCCGAGGAAATGCATTTCCCAGTCTCCTATCTCTATTCTTTTTCGCACGAACCCCATCAGATTTATTTCTAATACTCAGCAGAGTCTCATCTTAGTATTTCCCAACTTTTCTTTCCATTCTTTTTACATAAGCTTTTCCCGAAATGTCAGTCTAACCGAACAATTAGACTATTTTATGTAAATTTGCAAGTTTTTAGATAAAAATGTGATTATTATTATTAGTTGTCCTCGTAATTTGGTTGAATTGCATCGGTGGATTTATGCGTCGCACCGAAGGTGCTTACTTCATCCGTAATTGCGTCCTTAGATTCGCGCTCGCGGCATTTTACAATTCACATTTATCACGGCTCTCTCGCAAGATTCCAAGTGAAAATATACGGCCCGGAAACAAGAGAGTACGCCGCCATTCGTTAAGACGTTTAATTTTATATGACTCTCCATGGACGGTGCTTACCTTCTTTCCCTTTTTCCCTTTTTCCCTATCTATCTATCTCTCACGAGCGCGCTCGTTGACGTTATTTATTTTATTACGAGACAGACCAGAAACCATTTCTCTCTTTCTGCTTAGAAAGCTTAAGCAGAACTTTACCAACAATTAATATCGTATTTTTATGCAAAACCTTTTCCTACTACGTTTTCATTTCCTTTTTAGCTACTTTTTTTTGATAGCGGTGACATTGTTTTTTCCCCATCACTTATCTACTTTGTCACATTTTTTGGATTTGCCAAAATTCTCATTCGATTGTAACTAATGAGAGAGGAGTTCGTTGAGAGTAATTAAGCACAGAGCAAAGTATCCCCCCGATGAGTAAATTATCGGTCGAAGTTACGAAACGCGAAAACAACGTCCGAAAATAAAACGCGTACGTAAATGAATAACGCAACGGAGAAGCCAAAGTTTCAATTAATCGTTCTAAATAAAAGAAGCGTTCTGGCGTGTACCAGAATTTCTTTAACGAGGAGAAAGCTTTACAGGCATTTCCTAATATTTATTTCATATATCGCGCCAATTAAAAAGGAGCTTTTGCATTTTTTCCTAAATTCTTTCAATTCTCTATCAACAATATAATATTAAATATTTCATTTTTTAAAGGGAACTCCTTTCGAAAAATAATTGAAACGGAAATAAAATGTATTTATCTCTTTTCTTAATTTAACTTCAATTATTTTCGTAGTCAACGCGCAACTGACGTGACATATACATGAGTTGATTCAATCGTGTCTCGTAAAACAACGATGTATCTAATTCACCTGGTTGAATGATATTTTATCCGTGGTCGCTTTGTTTTGCCATTTTGATGGCTCTTAGAATGAAAAGGAGACTTTGCTTCTACGGCTTTATTCAGCTTTCTCAGCATCATTAGCGATTTTCAAACGACGTTTATTAATATTGCCAGAGATAAGCTGGATCAGACGTAATTAATATTTTCTTCTGTTAACACTTCCTATAACGTGGTTATTATCCAACCTCGGACCGTTATTAAATACGATCTTTCATCTTTTTTTCATTAATCCTTTTTTTTTTTCTTTTTCGTCGTAATATACAGCGTGTCAGGCTCATTTTAGAAATTACCAACAGACGTAAAGACGATGGTCAGTGGTTACCGGCACTTTTATATTCTAATCATTCGCAATAAGTTCCTTAGGTTTAAAATATGTATACATTTTTATTACTACATGTATATGCACTTCAGTTAACGTAAATAAACGTTAATACTTACAGTGTCTTCAATATATTACATATTATATTAGTAGACAAAAAGTAGATTTGATCAGGGTGCTCATTGACAAATAAAAAAAATCAGAGACATATATTTTTTTAATCGATAAATAAAATCATTTGTCAATAGGAAATCATTAAAGACGTTAATTTTGATAGCGATCATAGCGATCAGCAATGAATTTTATTAGAACGATTACAACGAGGTAAAGATAATCTACAACTTTTCTTTCTTTTCCCTTTTTTTTATTCGAAAGGGTATCGAGATACTACATATGCACAGGAAATAAATCAAACATTCACATATCTCGTCGTCTCATTTGCGATTATGATGCACTTCATTCGCGATTGACACACATACATAAATCGTTTACGTAATTGATCCTCCCAATGGAATTCTATAAAAAAGTTTGTGTTTATTTCCTATCGTATAATATTATATATATAATATAATATATATAATATGTGTTTTTGAGAGAGAGAGAGAGAGTATATATTTATATATAATATTTTTACATATATATATATATACCGTGATATCTTTTTATCCTTATCCTACTCTTCTTCATTAATTTGGTACGTATTGGCTGGAGTTTCGATATTTTTTATTTACGATATTACGATAAAGTGTTCTATTTTACGAATAACTTCTTAATTCTTAAACATGTATGTGTATACGCGAGAACGTATTTATTTGTGTGTATGCATTTTAATGCATCTACAAATTTCTTTATCTGTGTGTATTTCTGTTAGTGTATGCGCGTGTTTATATATATATATATATATGTATATATACAGATGTTTATATTTGTGCGAGTGTATGCATGTAGTATTAAAATGTGTTTTTTCTTTTGTATTTTATGTATATTAACGTGTATGAACGTATTTAGGTATGTACGTATACGTACATATTATATGTATGTGTGATTGCATATTTATATACAGCAAATCTTACGGCGAAAAATTCTTAGCAAGAAATACTATAACGATAATGGGATTTTTTGCTAAGACTTTTTCCCGAGCCTTTGTTGATTGTTTCCAATCTAACCGACCCTTCCTTTTTCCATTTATGTTTACTCATGGAAGAACGTAAATGCTCTTCTATTTCTTTCTTTCTTTCTATTTCTCTTTCTTACACCCTCGCCCCCATGGTCCCATCGGTTAAATGAACAAAAATATCTAACAAAATTGGAGAATTGTTCGATAAATGATAGAAATTAATATTGTTTCAATGATATTTTAACATTTTCTATTGACCACATTCTACGAGACAATTTATTTATTTGTGTCCTCTGTAATTATGACACTGGAAAATGCAATGAAGAAAACATGTGGAATACATATACGGGATGACTCGATGTCGTAGAAAATAAAATCTCCTTTGAAGAGTGAAACTTAAATCGCGTTGTAACTTTGTTGAATAAACTTTTCACCGTTCCTAGAGAAATTTATGAGAAAAACGATCTCTCTCTCTCTATCTCTTACTCACTCACTCCCGTTGGAGATATTTATGCATATGTTGCCGTATCACCCACCGTTGTATGCACGTGATTCTTCTTTTCCATACTCTGACGCGTCCCATCTACGAAATATTTCTTTTTAGATACGCTTTTTTTCTTCCCCCTTTATTTTTTTTTTTAACTTTGTTCTCGTTTCTCTCTCTCTCTCTCTCTCTCTCTCTCTTTTCATTTTTCTAACAGAAACACACAGGTTTTCTTAACAACCGTATGATTCGTATTCGCAGTAGCTTTGAGCTAGGCGTAAATGATTTATTTCACGATCGATTTGATATGTACAGAATGTATAATTCGTATTTACAATCGGCAACATCCTCCCTTATCGTTAAACTCGTATTATTTGTATTTTTCGTTCGCGTGCGTCACTTTGATTGAGCTGGTTTATTAAAACTTTGATATTAATATTTATTATCGCAACACGAGCTCTCGTTATCTATTATTGTTAATAGTAAAATGAACGTCTAGTAAATGTTCCTTTGACGCATTCGCGACAATAAAATGCGTAAAGGGTGTCTCGCGTGAAATTTCACATGCAATTATTCTCTAAATTATTAATTATTTCACGCGAATTATTAGAAATAATGTTATTTTAAATGAATATTTTGACAATGAGCAATAACGCGCGCAGTATAATCATTTCTATTCGTAACACATATTTTGAAGTAAACGAATTATTTGTTAAACAATTGTAAATAAATGTTTTTATGCGACATCCCTTGTAGATATGTAAATCTTGATGTTCCTTATCAATTAACGAAATAATCGGGTTATAAATTTTGGGCGTGAAACAAATATGACGTTGTTAAGAAATGAAAATTGAGTAAAGAAATAAAGATAGAGGAAAAAAGTGATTTTGGATGATTTCGTGAACATTTAAAATGTAAAACTCGTTAATCGAATCGTTTAATAATTATTTACGCATATGTGTATGTTAGTTTTCGGATGAATCTTGCACTAGGAAAGGCTAGAATATCGTCCGAAGGAATAGAACGAGGGGAAGTAACGTCGCCGTCATCATTCTGTCGCCGCTTCCGTGATGCATCGCTGCTGGATGTTCTTCTGAAACAAATGCTATGCTATACACGGTTTATAATAAGAAATTAGAAAGATCGTTTCCCGTTTGGTTGGAGGGAATGGAAAAATCCAAATTTATCGTTTACCATTAACTATATGCACTCGGACGCTGTTGGGATGAGTATTGTTAGGCGAACACGTGTAAAGTCCCGAATCTTCCTGGATGGCCTTCTGAATGAGCAAACGGCTCGACGTGATGGGTCCTTTTTCCGTGATCAGGCTAATGCCGCCTCTCGGCGAATCGAAATTAATCGCCTGTGAAAGAGAAAGACCCAGAGGGAACGAGATCTTCCTGTGGTGGCATTTAACCTTCTCACCACCATTCGACAAATTTCACATCACCATCGTACCTTTTTCCTAAATCTTACTAATCTTCGTAGAATAATAATTCATAGTTAGTCCATATTGCGCACTCCTTATTTTAGATATTTCAAATGATTAGACTAATTCACGAAGGTTAATAAAAGCATTTATCAGCGTTAAATCGAAGAATCTCGTTCGATAGTTTGTTCTAAAACAGATTCTTGAAAGATATTCAAATGGAAATACGGTTTAATTTTGAAAGTTCGTTTTCAAATTACACGTCGCTCAGAAACTCCTCAAGCCGTATCCGTTCACTTGCTCCGCATCTAATTCAGATAATCCTATTATCTTAATGTCTAGGTCTCTTGAGAATGCTACAACCTTTAGATTCCATTATTCCCGCGCAGCTAACAGATGCCTTAGAAAGTACAATAATACTCTTGCTAATCTTTAATCGGCTTAATAGGCTTTGAGAACCTCTTGTCGATCGAGTCATATCATTCGTTATCAAAATTATCAATAACTATTCATCTTAACTAAAGATCTCTCTACACTCTTCAATGTTTTCTTTCTTAAATATCTTGCATCTTTTTGTATAAATTTAAATTAGGGACCCCATGCGGAGAGGGGGCTTTGATTTTGGTCATAATTATTATTTATTCTCCTACCTGTCGATTGTGACTCCAAATTATCGTGGACGGTGGTTCTGGTGCGTACCTTACGAGACACGTAAGATTTATCGTGCTGTCTATGTTGATGAACAAATCTGGACCTCCTGTAATTTCGGTCACTGGTTCTGAAAACAAAAAAAAGAAGAAAACAATTGCAGATAATATAATACTTATTAATACCTTACGTTGGTGCAATTGTTACTTCAAAAAACATGCACATAATCTATATAAAGCAACATATAATTATTTAATATTCATGATTTTCAACAAGAATTTAGGAGGTCAACCTATTGAAACCTTCTGTTGATTTTGGCTTTTATTAGAAATCGGTATTATACTATTCGAGAAAGTTTTGGAAATTTGGGTAGATTCTATTGTATTTAGACAATGAATTCTCTGAGGTCATCTATAGTACAATTTGTTCCAGTCTTCCGATGTAACTATATAGAAAAAATTTATCATAAGAAAAAGAAAAAGCCGAATACGTCTAGAGACGTAGTTGAAAAAATAAACCCGCCAGTAGGTTTTTTTTTATAAAAGAATTTTCAAAAATTAGAAAATATTTCTTCTCCATTTAACGAATTTTATTGCAGTCGAATAAAGTTTATAGTGTTATAAACATTATTTTTATCATTCCATATTTATAAAATAACTTTAAAAATATTTGTTGTAAAAATACGTAAGCAAATGTTTAGATTTATAATTGGAGCGTTTATTTTGAAAGTGGTGTAAGTTCATTTTCTGTTGTTTTGAGAAAATTAAAGGTTTGTCACCTCGATTCTAAATCTTATAATATTGAAAATTGGCTTCGTAACGTTTCTTCGCATCCCCTCCCTAAACACCAACAACCCCCTCTGAAGAAGCAACAGAGCGAAGAGGGGACACGCGCACTAACCAATCCAAACACTGATTTTAGATATTTTAGGAATAGCTTTGCTTTGATTGGCCCGCTATATTTTATATACCTCGACTAATTTTTGGAACGTTCAGAGAAATTTTCCTTATATTGTATATATTCCGGCACGAGTATCCTTAACATTTAATTTCGATGAAACAAAATATTCGGACCATCGATGTCTAGTATACTGAGACTAATCCACAAATTTCTAATAGTAGAACAATAGTTGTTATTAACAATTTACTAATAATTTAATTAACAATTTAACCTTGTATATTTCGTTATTTAATTAAACACCAAGACATTTTTCTTGAGCTTTCCGTTGAAACTATGATTATTTGTTATGTGTAAAAATACATCAAAATGTTTGCGAGTTTCTTGGCGACCGACGTGACCTGACCGAAAAATCCAGTGCCAGTCCAACGTACAAAAGCATGAGTTTAAAAGGTAACCTAATATTATATATACGTTTTCTTCTCTTTTTTATCTTTTCTTCGAAGGATTAACACGTTAACGTCCTATTCTACAATTGCATCCGAATTTTCAATCTTAAATATTTAAAGAATAGAAAGTTGCATCTTTTTTAATAGTTTCATTCCTTTGGTGAATGTATCTTTTGAAATTTAAAGTTCTTCTTCTTCTTCTTCTTCTTATTTTTTTTTCTCTTCGAACTGCTCTCTTGACTATCCTTTTCGATATCTGCTCACGTATGTTAATAAAAACCTAAAAGACCATATTTAAGACACGATATTAATTGAAAAAGCCATGTTACATTTGAATGATTATAAGATTGATTCAAAATAAGGTAAACTGTAAAATATAAAAACTGTTAATAAAATACAGTAATAATTAATAAAATAACATTTGTTGACAATTGGTTAAAAAGAGGGAATATTGAAAAATTATTCAAATAAATATTAACCCCGCTCACCGTAATAATAATATCTTGGCAGAAGAGATTCGATGGAAATAAAAAATATTTGTAATGAAAAATAACGTGGTTATTATTACACCATGCGTTGAATTAACTTCTCTTTAATCTGAAAATCATGTCTATAGTGAGTAAAGGAAAAAATTATCAAATATACTTGTCAGTAGTTTACTTACCTCGTTAAGAATCCACATAAAAAATTTTTTGTTTATGGTGCGCATGCAGTAGTCTTATAATTATAAGATTGGCCAACATTCTACACTGATCGGCATTACCATCCTGTCTACTGCAAATATGTACTTCCATAATATGTATCAGCAGAAATTGCAATGCAAATTAAGTTTTGCTTTTCCTATGAAATCCCTTTACGATTCGGGAAAGGAACTGAAAAGAAAAAAAAAAAGAAAAATGCTAAAGAAATAAATCAAGAAAATAATCAAGCCGAAATTACAATGTTCTTCGTTACGGGTTTCGAATTTGTTTTTAGTGTTTTGGGATAAATGTTTTCGCTCATTTTTTAAATGAACTAACAAAACAAGTGTTTGACCTATATAAACGTACAACAATAAAAAAATTGGTTGACCAATTGAATCATAGAAAATTGTGATCTGTGTACTTTTCTCTTCGTCGTGAATGAAAATTCGAAGGAAAAAATAATTCGAATTGAAAATAAGATAATAAATGGACATAGAGAAAATTTGTAGTAATCCACCGGGGCATAATTTGTCGCATAAAACTGATACGATTAACAGTTGAAAGTATAGAATAAATTGCTTTTACTGTTCGAATATACGTTTATGACCCTATTGCAATATATCTTTGCAATGTGTAAACTTATATTAGTTCTGCCTTTGCTAAACGATTAGGGACATTTTGAAGATTTTCAAAAATATCATTTTCGACATTGTCCTTTTACACATTACGTTGATTGAAATAGTTATATAAAGATCTTTGAAGGTAATTTTCAATAGTACCGGTCATCCTAGGTGACCAATCGATAGGCAATTGTCAGCCTACTGCAGTTAATCTTCCTTCTATACAGCGAGTAGGAATGCGTTTAATTATCGTTCTCTTGTGCCAATTTATGGATTGTTAAGGCAGCTCGATGAGATTAACTGTACTTTCAGTCGTCGCATCCTAGACTAATCGCTATTATCAACCAATGCGATTGATCCTTTAGTGTAAAGAGGTTCTTACTCAAATGCCAATCGTAATCGACTAAAGATCAGTACGACCCCGTTACTTGCCAAACAATTCCTTTAATTGATGAATACTCTTTTTCTCAAGGAGTACGAGTTTTGCCACAAAATCTAGAATGAGAAACGCGCTGGAAAATGATGACACGTTCTTTTTAGCTTCAATTTGCTAAAAAAAACCAATGCTGATTCCACCAATTTCTTCATCATTTTTGTTGCAATTAGATTTTATATCCAATTATAATTTTATTTATAATCATGCTTGCCAATAGAGAAAATATCATTGTTTGAGAAACATTTTATTGATTAGATAAGACCTTTCTCAAAAGTTTGGAAGATTTGATTATCTTAATGGTTTTGAATAGAAATTCAGGAGATTAGAGACAAAGATTCGGATATCTAAATGAAGAAGATTCGATGAATTCCATCCACCGTAATGAATTAATTAGAATCGATAAGTTGATAGATAAACGGGGACGATCTTTGCCGAGAATTCGAATGGAATGTTTCCTTTTCAACGATCAAAGGTAAATTAGCTTAGTCAATTGGATAAGTCGAATTTGTGTATAAACTTTCGATAAAATAATTAATGAAGAATTTAAGTAACTTGATAGAATATCTTGGATGTCAGAGACCTTCGCAATTTGTAGATTTTCAAGCTTTAGACAATAATCTCATAAACTCATTGGCATAAGTTCAACCTAGTACGATATTTTCTTCGATAGTTTCTTATTCGTAACTTTCTTTTTCTATTGGATAGTTCTATATCTAGCCACTGTGAATATCCGTAGGAAAAGCAATATAGGAAGGAGTGTGCTCGTCCAAGGACATATCCCTAGAAAGGAAATGAAGATCTCAGTCGACTATGCAAAGAAACATCGAACAGTGTGTCGGTCAGCAAACGAAGGAAATCTTCCTATGATCTTCCCCCTTTCGCTTACATTTCGATCGACTGAAGAGTATTAAACGTGCTTCCTACGTTTTCACGTTTACAGAATATCTGAGGTTTTCTAGCTCGCGCGTTCTGGCGTCCTGAAGTATTGTTGGTACATAGAAATATCTGAAATATCAGAAAATAATATATGTTAACGCGATAAGTAGTTATCAGAAAACCCATACACGCGTTACCGCTTTCGTGAGCGTGGAATTCGGCTTAACGGGGCTTTCGGTGCAAGCGACTAGCTATGATTCTCCTACGTTATTCCCTACGATATTGCACTATTCCATTGCATTGCATTGCATTGCATCGCATCGTATCGTATCGTCGAAGACCAGAGGAAGTTCGCTCCTACGTCCAACTCTGACAGATTCTACTCTCGCGTTTCCCTACCACGAGAATTCCTCCATCTCCATCTATCTACCAATAATAATTTTCCGTTGACATTTCTCACCGACAGAATATCGATGATGAAACGTCCAGGTACCATGATCAATGGGTAATACCAAATTTGATACGGTTAGATCAATATTTAATTAATTTTGAATTAACTCAACGCGAACTTTCTTATTTGTTTCTTAATATGTTTGCCCAAAAAATGAAAATAAAATAACAAAAAGATGGATACTATTTTAATGAAATGAAATGAATCTGTTTTTCTGTGAAAAAGTTTGTCCGTATTTTACTGATAGATCCGATAGTTTTAGGATTAAATTTGGTATTATTCGTTTGTTTGTTTGTTAACGAAATTTGTACGGTAAAATAGATAAAGGAAAAAGATCCCATGGAAATTACTCGGCGTTAAGTTAAACTCTAGTCGAGGGATAGGAAGCGTCGTTAACGAGGTCAAAATGCTCGATTCGGGACAACGTAAGATCTCCCTCGTCTATCTGTACGAAGCTTCCAAGTAGTTTTGGCTTGGACTTCTCGCGAAGGGAACACTTCAAACATCGAACTGCCATTTACACAAAAGCCAAAGGACTACGTTGCTGACATTAAGATCCTTACTTGGAATATATACTGCGTTACCTCTTTCAACTTTTAACTAAAGTAAGAGAAAAGAGGATAGAAATTGAATAACAAAAATAAGAATTTTCTTTATAGCACAAATTTGTAAGAATAAAATGGGGCGTACCAGCATATCCGCTTAAACACACTTACGCCCATTGTAATTGTCCGTCCATTAACGAGTTAATCCATTACACGGAAACGTTAGATAGACAAAGGTTTGCCCGAGTTACGAGGTATTCCTGACCTACGCAACTTCCATTAATCCTTTTTCATTCAAATGGTTTTAATTGATAAACGAAAAAAGACAAATTTCTTGTCAGAAAATGTTAATCGCGTGATCTTGAAGCAGCGTCGAATTAGTGCAAAACCATTGGTTAAACATAGATAACTATGTTGGAAAATCAATTAAAGTGTTTTCCCCTATTCTCTCTATAGAGTAGAACTCGTAGAAATAAACCGCTCGGATGACCGTTCGAATTTACGAGGAGAACTCGTAACCTCATCAGAGAGAATAATTCTCGGTGGTAGTCCAGGTGGCAGCCCAGGTGGCAGCCCAGGTGGCTGCCCAGGTGGTAACTCAGGTTCTACGCAACTGACCTGACTTTACCGCACCTATTAATTACGCATTATTCTTCTATAACAATCAATAACGACCCAAATTCTTTTATTATTCTTGGGGACAATTTTCTAATGCGGCGTTGGTGTGCAGTCTTCGGAAAAAACTCGTGAACTTTTGTATATCTGATATGTTGCGAAAGAGAATAAGAAATGCACTTGCTCTGATGGATGAGGAGTTGTTGAAAAAAGCGCGGTAAGAACTTGAATTTCAATGGAATGTGTGTCGTGTTACTGGCAGCAGGCTGTATCGAACAACACTCGTAGACATTAGATCGTTGCAAAAACTTACAACAACGTCGTATTATCTAAACCATTTCTACAATTGTTTGTTCTAAATAATAATATAATAAATGCACACATTAAATGTGTTAATAATATAAAAATAAAATAAAAGTATGACTATTACATAAATCGTTATTTTTGTCTCTTTCATTTAACTAAAGCAAGAAGGATTATTAGAGTTTCGGTAAAAAGCGAAATGGGTGGTAGATAGGTCGTCATCGAGATTTTACAGCGAACGTTCGATTTTATAATCAACGATAAGAAGCGTTAGCCCACGTCGCGGAAAGATTTTCAATCTTTTTATAGATCGCCTATTACGACCTATAAAAATTCGAAATTCTTTCTTTTGTAAAACTGCTGATATCTGCACTCTTGGTCAAAAGTTCAGAATACCATATAATGGTATTAAGATGAATGGAAAATTTCGCAACATTTTTCAGATTGTTTTTTCCATTGAATTTTCGCGGATACAGATAGCGAAGTTATAAAATTGTTTTTCGCTTAAAATAAAATAAAATAAAAGAAAAGAAAAGAAAAGAAAAGAAAAGAAAAGAAAAGAAAAGTAAAGGAAAGAATGCATATGTTCGTTTGTTCGGTGCACAGGTTCGCTTCCGGTCGAAAAGTCTCACGATACCATACATTGGACCTTCCGCAAATTCTCAATATGGACATCCTTTATTTTAGTTAAACCGTCTGGAAAGAGCCTTGGCATTGGTCCAGGATTGGAAATCATTCGGCGCCATATTGAGTTAACGAAACTTTATTCCGCTCGACGACGCCTTCGCTCGATCGTTAATCCTCTTATATTTTCTCCTAGAGTAGGAATAAGTTCCAACGGAAAACTACGGATTTTCCAAGTGACTCTATATACTCCTTTTCAAATTTATTGCATTTTTCTTGCAACTTTCGAGATAGAAAACTTTTCATTTGTATTAACGGTAATACTCAAATTACATTCTCTGTTTTTTTTTTTTCTGTTTTTACTTAATATACACATTGCAATATTTCAAAAGATATGAAAATATTCGTACGTGCTCGATCGTAGTTCTAGGATTAGAAATTCTTGAGAAACGATTATTCAAAATCCTCATTTTAAATTTGAGGAGTTAGCACCGGTTATAGTCTTTCGAACTTAATCGGCTATGGTTAGAGGATTATCGAAACTGGATTAAAGAACACTTTGGTTAGGAATTGGCTCAGCCCAGTCTACATTCTGACATTCTTCATTTGTAAAACTCGTTGCTAGTTAAAATCATATCCGCTCATACCGATTCGCCAACGAAACCCGAATCTAAATTCACGAATTTTCAAATCATTTGAAAAATAATATTCTCCTGTTACTTGGTGGAGAGGAGGTATTCGTATAAGATAAATTAGAAGTTTTCACTTCCTTCTTCACTTTATTCGAGCATTTTGAGAAAAGCTTTGTGCATAATGTCGGAAAGTGAAGACTAAATAGAACTTTAGAAAGCTATCTTCGCAGTATCCCATGGAAACAACGAACTTTGTTTCATTTGTCGAGAGTTGTTTGCGACTATTACAAACAACATATACAAATTACTTACTCGAGAATCTCGATACGCTTCCCTTTTTTAGACTTACTTCATACTCCTTCCCGATATTCACCACATCGATATTTTAATAACACACTTGATATCGTTATATTAATAATAAGTTAGTAATTAAAATGGTTATCTATACCGAAAATCGATTTTTCTTCTTACACTAATAGGTCAGAGTTTGATATAAATGATATTACTTTGGACGACGTTAACGTGAATTTAATTAAATTCCTTTTCTTACATATACTTTAGTAGCTTCAAGGATTTTAATTAGCAATTACTTTAATAAATGCTACGCATTCGCTCTCTCTCTCTCTCTCTCTCTCTCGCTTTCTGTTTTTTTCTTATCAAAATGATCTAAATTATCAAATAATAGTTTGATTTACATATTATTTTATAGTTTTCTTTGATATATACAATTCTTCTTCCTTTATTATTTTCTTATTATTTATGCATACTTAATAAAAAATTGTGCACTCTACCTATGGTGACTTTCTCTACCTTTGGTGAGAAAAAATGATTTCGGTGATAGTTCAAGCATAGATCTCTCCCGTTTCTACCGTCTATTTTATTAATAATAATTAGATTAATGCTCGTCGTGTTGGAAATGCAAAGGCTTTCATCTCGTACCACTTGATTTTCGTGTTAACTGCCGAATGGCAGAATAATTATAATGTACGAACAGGTGGATACCACCGAGAGAAGTCTTTAAGGGTCACGGATAATCGCGATAAGAGTACTTGCAAGTAGATTGGCCGATTCGCGGTACGGTTTTGTAATTACGCTTGCCCTCTTAAAGGTACCTTTACCCTCCCACCTTCTTTTCTTTTCTTCTTCGCTACTTATTAAAGAAACATTTCTCGCTAAATTATTTCAAGTCAAAATGACAATAAGTAAGAGTATTTTATAATAATAATAATAATAAAAATGAAAGAATTATCGTTTATTTATTTGGAATCACGTCTAAGGAAAGAATTCGTCGAACGAATAGGAAAATAGAAGTTTGTCCTACGATTATCGAGAAATCTCGGTACCTCTCGAGAAATTATCCGAAAGCAGTTTCAGCAAGCTCTTCTCCCTCGAAATCCTTGATTCGAGTATTTCGTTTTCTAATCCTGTCTGACGATTTGCACAGGACCAACTGTTTGCACGACGGATCTCTTCCTTTAGGTCCTTTGCTAAATTTCCTTCTCTTCCCTAGTCGTTACAAAGACCTCGACAACTTTCGAATAAACGATCCTTTTCCAAAATTACTAAATATCCCTTTGTGGTGATTATTCTTTCAAATATATTCGAATCCCTTTCTTCCATTTTATACGCAATCAAATGAACACGAACGTTAAATATGTTTTAATAAATATCATTGAGATTACTTTTATCAAGATTAAGAAATACCGCGTGTTTCCTAACGATACCCATGTATCCTAAACGTTTAATAATCTATTCGGGTAGTAAGTGCAAAGTGAAGTAAAATCGATAGAGCTTAGAATTAACAAAAAGGACGTTTTACTTGCTCTTAGAAGTTATTGCATCATTAAAAAGTAGAAAGAAGCTTTCTCTCAAAACTCTTGCTTCTTCCGTCAACGTCAAACTAAGCAGAAGAGAGAAAGAGAGAGAGAACACAGAACAGAAATTATAGAACTAACATACCCACACGTACATACACATACACAGAAATCTCTACAAAGGATATTCATGCTAATGGGGGAAAGCTAATTAGTCGTTACTAATTAAGTGCTTGATAACTGGTCACGAACTCCACATCGTTGGATAATTATCAATTGAATCTAATATTTTGCTTATGTAGAAAGTGAAATCATCAAACGAACAAAAATAAAAACGAATTCGTACGAATAGTAGAAAATCAGAAACAACTATATTACAATAATAACACTATGTATGTAACTGTTAGAAATTAGAAATCGTAATTACCACGAAATTAGATTTTGATTAGAAACTTTGCACTTAGCTCGAATAATTTTCCATTTGATTTAACAATCGTACATTGTCTACCATTGATCATTTATGTCTGTCATAGGAGTTAATATTGCGATGCATGCATCTGAAGTATGCTAATATAAAATGATTTTATTGTTGAATAGTTTGTAAAGTATATTAAAAGTACGATTGGTGGTTTTACGAATTCGCAGAATTCGTCTAAAAGAATTCATATACAGGGGAAAGTCTTCGTAGATTCTACGTTGAATTTTGTTATCATATATATATTCGTGAAATATTTTTTCTTATTATAATGTTTGATAGAAACGAGCCATAACGTTAAAATTTCAGTAATATCGGCTTAATTGATATTAAAAAATCAAACTCTAACAAAGTATACATCTTCTCTTGAAATATTGTAAGCGTTAGAAAATTTCAAAGAGAAAAGAAACCCAGTTGACGCAGAATATTGGCCCAAGTATATCATATTTAACAACGACAACAAAAAATGTGGATAAAAAAGAAAATTTGAACAAAGTAAAAACTTTCTGTTCCTTCGTCGTTGTTGGAAAAGTAATAGGAGCGAAGATTCCTCAGCGAAGGAATGAGAGACTGGAAAGAAAGGGATGATAAAAAGATAACAAAATATTTGAAACGGATAGAATATACCTGAAATAGAATCAAACGGAATGATAAAAGTTACGAATTGTACTTTTTCCAGTTTTTTGGGATTTTCATTCTCCCCCTCCTCTCCCTTTGCCTATTTTTGTCCACCCTTTTATTTTTGCTCCTTTCTTCTATCCCTCGAATTATATTTATTCTCTCTACCTTTGACAGAATTTGCCTATACTCTTTCTACCTTTTTGCCACTTCGTAGACAAATTCAAAAATATCTACATAAATATGCAAATCTATATTTGTCATTTTTCTCGATAAAACGACGTTTCTATTATTATCTGTTCGTTGATTTCTGACATGGAAATTAAACGAATTGACAGTGTAAAAACATAAAACAAAATAAAGTAAATTAATTTAATGTCTGCTCACATTATTAATAACCGAATTTGCGCGATTTCACAAGAAATGGTCGGATAGGAATTAACAGGGAAACATCTCTGATGAGAATTGAACTACTTTTAAAAAGAAAGTTTGAAAAATAGATTTGTTTTTGTCAAAAACAGATAATCACGAAAGAATTTCTTGACATGAGAAATTGAATACTATACTAGGCTCTCGAAACAAATCGAGTTACTTTACTTCACTCTAGTGAAACACTCCGATAGTAAGTATCTTACTTATCGATCTCTCGTTTCATCTAACCTCCTCCCCTCCCCTTTGCCCCTCACTTTTCCCCGCTTTCCTCTCTACTTTTTTCTTCCTTCTTTCTTTTCTATTCGGCTAGAGTTACACTTCCTCCGATCGTCTTACTACGTTAGAGCAACAATTCCAATTGAACTAAACTTTGCTATATAGAAATGGGAACACAAGACATAACAACAAACAAGTTTAGTATGTCCGCGAAGTAGAACGGAAAGCAATCAAGTGTTTTTTTTATACTTCTTTTTGTTTCGACAAAAAACAAATGAAAATTGTGAAATTTGTTCAGCCGAGAATTGATATTTAATTCAATCCGTGGAACGATGACAAATCATTCGAAAATTCGCTATTTATTTATTTTGTTTTATTTAATAACGCTTACTTTACATTTAATAACGCTTATTTGAATCTCTCTCCTCGACTATTTATTTTAGATTGCGCTTTTTCGACGTTAAAGCATTATTAAATATAACATTTTACATTTACCACTCGTTGCTGAAATATTTCAAAATTGAATGAGTGATTTAAAATAACACGGGAATAATAAAAATCAATTGAACTTTTTCATTTACTTGGAATTGAGAAAACAAAAATGTATATAATATGCTGGAACTGTATAGAAATAAACAATTTAGTTAGCCAATACGCGTTTATCGAACAAGAGAAAAGGAACTTTTAAATGGTCAAACTATTTAATCGCCCATGAAAAAAGTTAGCAATACCGCAAGCTGCCGGTACTTGCGTGCCAGGTGGTACACTTGCTCTTCAAACGCGTAATCGAAGAATGGTATACTTACAAAATTTCTATCCTTCAAGAGTTTTTCTTAAAAGTTTTGCCGTAATATCGATTACGTTTATTATCGAATAAACGTCAATACATTGCGAGCATGTCTGAATAATAACATTTATTAGAATGAATCGTTTGCGCGTGGGCACCATTAGTAACATATTTCTCGTCTAACGGCGTATGTACAATTTTTATTGACATTTTTTTTATCGACAAAATTCGATCTACAGGCATTTTTTTTCTATGATACTTTAATACAAGACGACTTTACTCAATAGGAAAGCTTTCACGAAATAAATTCGATTTTCAAAGTAAAATCTTTCGGATGAGAGTTTTATCGGAAGTTTCAAGAGAAATTAAGAGGAGAAAAAAAAGAATTGAAAAGTTAGACAAAAGAAAGAGAGAGAGAGAGAGAGAGAGAGAGAGAGAGAGAGAGAGCGAAAGAAAAGTGAGTGAGTGAAGTGTGCGAGAGAGAACAAAGTTTATCGGAATATTCTTCGCTTTTTTTCAAAAAAATGTATCGATAATCGAAAAAGATTATATCGGAAAGGCACGCATGTTGTGTATTCGCCTTGCAGCAATTTGAGAATACTCTCGCGTTATAAACGAATTAAATAGGATCGATTTTCTTCATAATATATTTCACAAGTTTCGATTGGTTTTTAGTTGGTATTTTATACTATATTAATCGACAAAAATTCGACAACAACAAATGTTCGATGATCATAAGTCAAAGATTTGTATTAAATTGTTAATTATGCAACTTATGTTACTTTACTAAAGTATCCTCTTTTTCTTTTTCTCTCGTTGAAAAACAAACAAATTTCTTTTATTTCAAAGCATAGCGTTATTACATGATATCAGATACTTCCATACCAGACAGGAAAATTGCGAAAAGAAAAATAGTAGTATCGAAATTTATATGCGAGAGAAAAAGATAACTACATTTCGAATTCGTTCTTCGACGTAATAGTTAGAAGAAAAAAGAAAAAAAAAAGAGTATAAAATATTCTATATTCCATCCCTGAATAGAAGAGAGACTGATTAAATTCTTTCTCAAAGCGAGTGTCGATGCGATAAAGAAAAGCGAGCGACCGAGTGGATACGAAATTCCATTTCAAAGCGTATCTGCGTAAGATATAACCGAGCGAGATCGGGTCCCATGTGGTGTTACTTCCATTAAGGATATGTTCAATCTTCCTTCTACGAGATAAACTAGAACGGCTATTTATTTACATAGGTTAATGTAACTATGTATATATATATATATATATATATATATATATGTATATGTATAAATATGTTACAGCCAATGTACAGAATCCGGACATTTTATAGAATGTCCACTAACAATTGAGCAATGTACATTTTGTACATTGAGGATTCGCTCAATCCTTCATATATGTTCCGTTCAGATTTTGCCGGCATTTTTTAAAAGTTGCTTCATCATTTTTACTTACACATATACACTTTATCTCCGATAACAAGGAAGGGTTAAAAGAAAGAGAGAGACTTGCTAATTTTTCCATTATATATTATTTCTATGAATTAATATTAAGTTTTAATCGCGAACTCGGAAATAATTCATTTGACGTGAAATTCCTTGTGAAAAGATTTTAAAATAGATTTTTCATTGAATAAAATATTACATTAACAAAAATTTCATTTTACTATATGAAAATGCTTTTTTCGTCTATTGAAATATTTCTTGGTGTTTAATATACATGATATTCGCGATTTTAACGAATTCTCGTTAAAAAATATGTCGATACTTTTGGGAGGGATTAAATCGAAATAGAAAAAGGGGTATTCTAAAGTAATGGAAATGAATGAAAACTATTCGTAAGAATTACAGAGACGCATGATGATAACTTTATAAATAAATAGTAGATTTGTTGAACAAATAAATGTGTGAAATGAATGGACACGCACATCTAATAGAAATCATTTGGAATTGGATAACTTACCAACTATCGTGAGATGAACTGGAAGTCCTATAGGTGGGGTCGTTGAAATTTGGCATTCGTATACGCCGGAATCCTTTTTCTGAGGATATCGTATTTTCAATGTCCACTCTTCTGATAGAGGTGTATGTACTGCTTCGAAACGTTGATCGCTGGTATAAGTATACCGTCCCACCGTTAGCAAATGAATATCTCGATGCCTTACCCACGAAACCTAAAAGTATTATTCATTATTTTATTGATTTCTTTCACTCAATTGCAAAAACAAACACAAATTACAGAATGTCAAATTGCATTATCTCGAAATTGCATGAGGTGGTTTTAGAGCGTTGCATGCACATCCCTTTTATCGCGTATTTAATTATTGGGTACTGAGTAAAGGAATTTGTATTAGCGTTAGTGTTTGGGCCTAGGGCACGCCTAGGGCACGCCTAGGGCACGCCTAGGGCACGCCTAGGGCACGCCTAAGGACGGCTCGCGAGTAAGACCAATTTTGCGTAGATACAATATTGCATCCTGCGTGTAGCTTTGTTCTAAGGGTTTAAGGATAAGAAAGCTTTCAAGCAAAATAAATGAATTTAGAACACTTTGCGTATGTATCATACTTACATAGCATGTACACACACATTTACAAAATAAGATTGTTTTCGTGGAAATGACTTTGTAGTCAAACCACGGTGGATAATCCTAAGTCCTATTTAACGAGCCTCGAATTTACGATCATTAATATTGGAAACGTCCTGAATTTTCAACTTTTGCTTCGGGAAATTGTCCGAGGGGTATTGTCCGAGGGGTATTGTCCGAGGGGTGTTGTCCGTGGGGTGTTGTCCGAAGGGTACTTTCAAATTTTCCCGTTTAATCCCATTCTCGATTCTATGAGCGAGCATATATACATACGTATATATAATTCGCTTATGCGAATATACCGTTATCCTATTATACAATTATTTTCATAATGGGGTTTATAGAATATGTGAGATATTCGAGATGCGAATAAATCCGAAATCATTTGTTACCTTTATCTTTCTTCTTTTACTTTTTCTTTTTTCATTGTGTTTAAATAAATTCATATATAGACGCGGAACACGATCCATTGTCTTGTTATTTCGATTTTCTAAAATTGGATAGGACGGATATATATTTTGTGTTGAACGAATTTAATATAGGATTTCTATTATTATTTTATTTCTTTTTGATCCTATCATTATTCAAAGTTTGCGTTAAGATGATCGCGATGGGTGTGCAGAATTATGAACGTTAGCCATTTAGAGAAATTAATTAGTCGTATTCTTGCTCTAATTGCAATGATACCACAAATAATAAATACAAAAAATCCTTGTCGAAACCTTAATGACAATGGTACTTTTAAAGTAGTCACGTTTGCGATTGGATAAAATTTCCAACACGTTCGATATTCGTTTGAAAAATATTATTGGTAGTAATTACGAGAAGGAAAACTCGTGATTTCTTTTATAATCGAGAATTCTTGTACATATAAATGCATATACGAGTACATCTATTTACCTATAGGTGTACATATTTATACATATGTATAAATATGTGCCACACGTTCTATGCTTTTAATTCCACCCATATAAAAACATTCCACGTTTATTCGTGTCAGCTCTTGGTGGTTCACCGTTTCGTTTTTAGACGGAAAATCGTGCGTAATATTGGACCTCGTTAATTTCGGTTAAATAATATTATTAGTATAATTCCTTGTGCTACATTTAAGTTTGTACAAATGAATGAAACATGGCAATCGTAAATTTTCATCCCACAATTATAAATATTTTCGAGTTATAATTTTTCTTTTTCCGGAATTGTTTACGTTTGAAAGAAAAAGATAGGTGGGATTTTGATGTAGCCGCGATCTTGGTAATTTTACTCGCACCGCGTCGAAGAAGGAACAAGCGAACAAGTAGAAAACGTGCGTTATCAAGGAAACATATTAGATGGTATACACGTAGTACTTCCGGGAAAGGCATAAATGCGACCAACCGAGCTTTGCATAGAAATGAGTTTCTGGATTAAAACTAGTAACCCGCAAGCGGCACTCTATATAATATCGTACCTTTACAACGAAAAGAGAACTTTCTCTTTCTCTTTTTCGACTTAATCGTCTTTCCTAAAACCCGTGAAAACTTTCGCGACGCTTTTCAAAGCTTTCAAAGACCTAACAAAGATTCTTCCAACGCGCGTCCTATATTTGTATAATACTTTTTTCTTCCTGTTGGAAGAATCACGTGGGGATTAGAAATTGTAATAAATATCGACTAATTTCTTCGATGCAATCGTATATCGTTGAGAAAATAGATTTGTTCTCTGTAATATGTTATATTCATAGGAAAAGTTTTTCGTCGAGAATGACGTAATTAACGTATTCTATGTTTAAGAATGAGAAAAGATATTATAACGTTATACGATAGTAGGTAGTTACTGTTCTGTTTCCGAGATTCTTCACTTTGCAGACCAGTTGAATAGTTTTCCCAACCAAGCCGGTCATATTCGATGGCACCGAAGTATCGAAGTACGGTCCTTTTCCTTGCGACGGCCATTCTTGGAAAATGTCTGCTTTTAAACGACGTATACCATGTGCTGCACTATCTGTAACAGTAAATTATAAATGCAATGATAATTATTTATGCATTTTTTGGCCCAATCTACGTCAATCAGTACGCAACAGTGTGACAAAAGGTCACAAAATTGACAAAAATTCCATTTGGATTTACTTTCAACTTGTCCAGCAAGAATCGCTTATTAGCATCGACAAAAAATAAACAAAATTACACGATTGGAAAAAAAAACCAAAGCATTGTAAGCAAGTTTACTCGGATTAAACGAAATAACCAAATTTTTTAACGAGCTAAATAAAAAAGCATGCTTTCCCATTCTCTCTCTCTCTCTCTCTCTCTCTCTCTCTCTCTGCCTTTCGTGCTTTCTAATTGGTCCTTCGTAATTCCCCAACAGAATGAAATTTTTATCGACCATATTACAACATGATTAAACTCGAAACTACTTTTCAGTTTCACAACGAATAATAATTTATTCTCTCTCATTTACATTTTGTATGCGCGCGAGACTTTGGCAACGAAGTTGCACGTACGATAACACGTGTAATAATAATAATAAGAATAATAATAATAATTATTATTATTATTATTATTATTATTATTATTATTATTATAATTATTTATAAATATTAATAACGTAGAGAATTTACACGAGCTACGAATATAATTTTCTCGTTCTACGAATTTTTGTGATTCGTTCGAAGATAGAAAATTAGGAAAATCTAGGACGAACAAAAATATATAGAACGACTTTATAATTGTTATATAAAACGTAGAAAGAAATTAATCGTATAGAATGTGCAATGGAAAATAATCGTCAAATGTATAGATTCGTGTGCATTTATGAAAGAAATTGCGTTGAAGTTTTTTCTCTTGAAGTTTGATTGATTTTGCAAATGAAGTTCAGATTTAAGTACGTGTGATTTTATAAATGAACAAATGAAACAAATACTTCTCTTTGATGTTTTTCTTTTAATCTTGATTAAGCCTTAATTTAATTAAGGATTAATCAAAGGATTAGGATTAATTTTCTTACAGCTCAACAGGTTATTTTATATTGTTGATTTTGTGGTTAACTGTCTAAGGTAACATGCAGTATTACATTTTACATGCAGTATTATTCCATTTTTATACTAATTGAGTTAAAGATAAATTGATTCCATTTGACAATTTGTTTACAGATACATAGGATGATTTATCGACATTTTCTGCGATCGTATATAGGCTTCGTGGATTTAGCAATCTCCCAAGTAATAGAAAACGTTAGAAAGAAAGAGCAAAGTGTAGGGAAACTATTTTGATGACAAATTTGCGATTTGAATAACAATCGACTAACATCGAATACACGTAAACCACTAACGTCTTCCATGCAAATAGATACAAGTGCGAGAGTAACGGTGGAACGGGTCCTTTGTGGACAACAGGTTCCTCTTAGTATCTCTCTATTTCTAGCAACACTATCCGGGTGCATACGCTTCTATATACAACCCCGCGTCACTATCATCTTTCGATGTAAACGTACATATGTGTACGGTTTGGGTGCATCGCGATTACGCACACACACTTGCGCGTAACAACGAGCGTTAGCAACGAAACGAGATTGTATATACTGTACCGCAGTGCAGTGCTTTCTCCTCCTCTTCCACCTCCTCCTCCTCCTCCTCCTCCTCCTCCTCCTCCTNTCCTCCTCCTCCTCCTCCTCCTCCTCCTCCTCCTCCTTACTACTATCTATCCGCGCGTTTATTACATCGAATATATTAATCTTCCTCGTGTATATCCTAACGCTAAGAACTTCTGATACGTTTACATCATTCGTGCCATTCTTTCTAATCTACGCGAAGACATTTTTTTTTACTAAATATTTCCATTCTTTACGTTTATTGCATATGTTTCATATGCAATCAATTATTTCTCTAATACGGATTAACATAATTTTCTTGTATTTTATATAACAGCTTTTAAATGGAATTTATTAAGCTTATTATTACAAAAAACTCATCCCTTCTCTTTCCGTTTATTAAATCATTAGAATTTTCTTATACTTTACAATGATATCAGTTGTTTACGATTCTTCGAGTATAATTCTGTTTCCACAAACTTTGACAATTTATAAGAAGCACATCAATTATGTAGATTAAGTATACTATGAATTATTTTTAATTGGTTTATAAATTCCATCGTGTTATAATATTTCAGCCGCGTGATAGAGTGCATTAACGTAATTGGATTTTATTTTATAAAAGGTTTTCAATGAAATTTATTAAACCTTCCAAATCTTCTCTCTCTCCCCCCCCCCACCACCCCACTTTTATAATATATTACATTTATTCGTCTTTCTCTTAAAATTAAAATTAAGTTAATAGGATAATTCGAATCGTTTATCAATTTAATTAACACATTAAGTAGAGTGTTCCGTTTGGGCAACGTGCTGCTTAAAGTTCGCTAATTTTTAAACGTAAAACAGATATCTCTTTTCTCATTTAAAGAAGTACACGTTTGTAAAATCATATGGTTTAATAATAGAATAAAAAGTAAGAAAAAATAGGTTGATTCGTAAATGTGTTTCAATATTTCTCTCTGCAATTAGGAATGTCGGTTGTGCAGATATTTATGCATTCGCCTGCTACCTACCGGCCGTCACGTATTGCGATTGAAAATTAGCAAAGCGAATTATCGTAAGTACGCGAGCCCGAACTACCAACGAGAAGCACGTATTACGTACGTACGAGTGGTTAAGCTTCGGCTGTAGTTACCAATTTACAATGGTAAATCTTGCCCATCCGTGCATCCATCCGCGCGCCCATCCGTGCGCCCATCCGCGCGTCCATCCGTGCGCCCATCCGTGCGCCCATCCGTGCGCCCATCCGTGCGCCCATTTTCCTCTATCTACCGAGTACATTTCTTCAATTTCATCAATTTTTATTATTTTAATCTCATGTGATCTTATTTGTTGCACCGATGCAATTATACTTTTGATCCTTCCTTTTTTTTAATCCAGATATTTGGCATTCGATGTCGTTACTGTAATACGTATTAATGTTTAAACGAAATATGTGTATATTCAAGCATAAAATGAAAAATGAAATGAAAACAAAGCCAAGTCACTACCTTCGAGAGGTAATTCTTGAAATTTATTCAAGCCATTCCGTACGATATAATATTTCAGCAGAGAAAGAGAGAGAAGTTCGGCTCTTGTTAATCTCACTTTTGAAATTCAACGTTTATTTTTACGAGTACGGCGAAGAAATTCAAGTATGCCGAAGGGTAAAAGAATAGAATAGAATAGAATAGGATAGGGTAGGATAGAAGATAAAAGGGCTGTACTACACGCACCCTTTTTAGCTATTTATCGTAATAAACTTTCTCGAAGCTAGTGAGGGATAGTAGATATGCACGGAGATTCTCAAATTAACCCTTTCCAACGCGCGCGTTACCGAGTAAAGCTGCTTTTATCGAGCAGTTAAATTACCCACATCCTTTTCATATGCTAAAGTAGACGATGCGAAAAACAGCAGCACTTTAAGACTCTGAACAAATATTCGGGCAAAAAACAAAAAGCACCGCGCATAATTAAAAAATATCCAATTTTTAATCGGTTAATTGCAGCAAGGATAACTTTAGTATTGATACTTCAGGAATACTAATGGAATTGAAAATCCATTTAACCTCTGATCGAGACAAATCCATACCTCCTCCAACCCCGGAGGAGGTGTATTTTCTCTTTTCGTTCATACTTCCAGTTATCTTCAACGCGTAACGTGAAACGCGTAATTTGCAAGCTAGCTAGGGTGTGCGCTCATGTATTGGTCGTGGTTAAATGAATTTTCACGCTTACACATTTCTCCCTGCAAAGCATCGACCTCCCCAAACTAACACCCTTAATCTCGTACCCCCTATCCTTCTCCTCCCTCTTCCACCCTCATGCTCACCTTGATACCCTACTACGAGCCCGTTATTTCGAACGAACGCGATAAAATTAGCATACTTATAAATATCCGACGGTTTTCGGACGTTCTCTCTCGGAAAATATATAATCCAGTAGGCCCAGGGGGATGGAGATGGGGATGGGGATGGGGATGGGAATGGGGATGGGGGGGTAATGCCGTTTGGGAAATGTGAAACGATAGCAATATCTTAGGTCGATTTTTATAAAGGTCGAATCAAGCGTGTATCTAACCGTGGAAAACTTGACCTCCGTCCTATATACGTCATTTGAAATTCATCAAACGTAAAATACGAAGATCAAAAAGGGACCAATCGAGAGGGGATCATCGTTTTATCTTGGGTGCTAGTTGAATGTTCTTTTGAGAGGTCGCCTTTGTTGGCACACGAACCCGTTCCTCTAAGGGAGGAAGGGGGTGTGCAAATATCGATCTGACTTGCCCATTCTAGACGACCTGTGTACCCTGATAATATAAGTGTTTAAATAATGCAATATAATTTATTATCTGGCGTGCAAAGTCAGTTGGACATTTGGCACGCGTTGAATTTTTCCTTTGGAAGGTGGTTGAATTCCTTGCGGAAAAAAAGGAGGAACGGGGTTAAGTCTAGTTCGTTTTCTCTCTGCGAATGTTTGGTAGTATAAGAAAGATAGAATATGTGGCGGGTTGGATACTCGCAAAAGGAAGAATTCTCCTTGCGTCTTTCTCAAAGGCCAACGAGTTCTAGGAAAGATCGAGAACGCCAGTACTCGACGGAATAATATTCGCCTTCTCTTGTTCAAACATCGGGAATGCATCGCTAGAAGGCGAATCAAGGAGAAAAATGACTGTGTGCGGAAAAAGGAAAAAGGAAAAAGGAAAATTGTTAGACGTCTGCGAGAAAAGGGAAGAGAAATAGAGAAGAAACGAGGTAGAGGATACGTACGCTAAAGAAAAATCTTACGAAGAAGTGAAAATTGCTGGTAGAAAAGCTAGGAAAAATATTTTCCAGTCATGCCATTCCTGATTTCAGAACTAAACGGAAGAAAAAGTAAGAAAAAAACAAGGAAAAAAAATATCGTCAAAGCACACGACCACGAATTTTTGAAAAATGTTCAAACTTCCGAATATCTTTCCTTCCAAGATCTGTTTGAAAATCGTTAAGTAAGTTAAGTTTTCTCTCTTTTCCCCATCGACGCGACGGAATATAGGAAAAAAAAAGTAATGTTTGATCGATCGTGCTTTTAGCGAGCTTGAATCGATCAAATCGTTCCACGTTTACACGATCAACGCGATATAATATGTTTACTCTTATCCCCCCGTCAATTCACAAAGAAATAATGAACTTTTAAGGTTCTCGGTAACTTTAGTTACTTTTCAAATATCGGATAATTCGATATGAAATGATGAAAATATTATAAAGGTTCTATGTTGCTCGTGGCAACGTGATTTCGACGCGTTAAAACTGTTTACAAACAACTTATTTCGACGATCAATTTTTCATCTATTTCTTTCTGAAAAATATTTTCAGTAAAAACTAACATTCTATCGAAAATTCTCGAAAGTTCGTAATCATTAATTAAACCATGAACGAGATGTAAAATAATAGACTCTACGAATGACTTGTTATATTTTCATGAAAATCTATTAACGGAACGTGCTTTTATTTTATCACATTTTGATCAATGCAACCCATCAAATGATTTTCCTCTTTCGACTATTATATTTATAGATTCATAAGGTATACATAATTAATAGGACTCTTGGGTGGGTATTAAAAAGATCAATAAAGTTGCATCATTGAAAACGTAATTCTCTTCGAAGCATGGTTTGAGACAGGCTTGAAAAAGGAATATTTTCAGCAACGTCGCGAGGTATAAAGTTAGATCGAAAAAGTTCCGTTTAGTGGAGGGGGGGGGGTGGAAAAAGAAAGGGAAAAACGTAGAGAAACCCCTGCTAGATAAAAACATGTTAGAGTCTGACGAAATTTCGAAGAAAAATTGAAAATTAACGTTGATCCTCCTCGATAATGCAATCTTTCCTCTCGTATCTTTTCTATTCTATTATTTGTTCGTTTAAATTGTGACCAAATAAAAATAAGAAATACGCATACACCAGTTGGTCCCCATTCGTTTTTTGTACCCTCTTTGCGATTAAGTCCCGCAACGATCCGAAATCTCCGATATCGCTGAGGTGCACCCTCGTGGCCATCGAAATTTTTGCCTATCGCGCAAACCAATTCAATTTCCCGTACCGTTTCAAAGCCGTCTAAATAATTTATTAACGCGTTAAGAGATAAAACAGTGCTGTAGGAACATTACGAATTTATTATTGACCAAGCCAATAAATAGAACTTTTTCAACGCTGTCTTTTCAAGAATAGTTTGCAGAAAAGTTGAATATTTAATCGATATTTAGAACGGGGAAAGTCTATCGAACAACACGGCGTATACACGAAGAAAAAAATGAAAATCTACTTACGTGAATCATTGTTATAGTTACGAACAAATGTACAATCCCGTTAAAAATAGGTCTAACATCGGATACGTTCAACTCGAGCAAAGATCACGAGCCTACTTAAAACTTTTTCCTCGTGGTAGCCATGAAGAGCTAGGAATAGGGGTAGTAAGGAGGAATACGGGGTATATTTGCTTTGGGATTGGCTGAATAGAAGACCAAAGGCCAATCGTTGTCGAGAAAGCTTATTGTAAACGTTACCGAAATATGCGTGAAAGAGGGATAATCCTACAAAAGGAAAACCCGTTTTTCAGGAAAACTATTTTTACAGTCCGACTGCTTATTATTATTACTAATACCCTACTAAGGGTTCACATTATCTACTTTTTATTCTCGAATATTCCTTTTCTACTGATTTTATCTGATTTATTATTTTAGTCTTCCTGAGTCGTCGATGCAAGAGAGTACCAAAAAAGTGCTATAGATATTATGCTGAGAAATATAAAAGTAGTATTGTGCGATAATGAATGAAGCGATACGCGTCTTAACGTTGGAAAATTCGCATCCTCGTTAAAATGACGACGTCAACTCTATGAGCAAAACTGTTGGTTGGTGGTTGGTTACTCGAAGATGAGGGTTGTTGAATACCTTAGCGAAAGGGTGTAAAACATTATTCCGCATTACACTTCAAGAGCTGCTGGCGCTAGCTACGCTAAATTATTCCATCTTTTTTCTTCTTCTTCTTCTTCTTCTTTTTCTTTTTTTCTTATTTTTATTCCTCTATCACAGGTACAGAGAATCGAAGAGCCTCCGGGCACCAAGAAACGTGGAAGAAATCGTTCCTCGAGAATATATATACGTGGTGTCAGAAATTGTCTACTCCTCAAACTGACTAAATCTTCCTCGAATAACGTTAAAAACTATTTCACTATTTTTCATGCACCGAAGATGATCTTCAAATTTTCTTTCAATTTTCTCCAGGATTATTTTATCTCGGATATCAATTTCAATTGGAAATTCTACGAATGTTTCGTTTAATTTTGATAATTATTTCGTGAGAATTGTTTCGCGCCGTTAAAGTGGTACATCGTTTTTTAAGTTGTTTTTTAAATAGCAAATTCGAAATAAAACTTTTAATTTCTTTATAATTTCGTCTAGCTTGTAGTTTAAGTACATATTCCCTTTTTTAACGAAGATTCTTAATAACACATTAGGGCGTCTTTTGAAAATACATTTAATGCAAAACTAGAAAAAGTATATATAAAGAGTATTCATTAAATTTTGTCCAACTTTTACATAGTTCATAGTTTAACGAAACTGTGAATAGAATCCTGTATTCGATGTTCAAAAGATTCTTATATTCATCGAGGAAAAGTAAAAGAAGGTAAAGAATAAAATAGAAAAAATCGTCATCCTTTGGTGATGTCAGTGGAGAAACTTTCTTTTATCATCTCGTATTCGTACATATTCTCATTCGTGAGAAGGATCCCTTAAAGAAGATACGAATCCGCAGTCGTTCGAACCGTGTTGGTTGGATTCGGTTAAAAATGATTGATCCATTAGCGCTATGGCTGCATGAGAAAGGAAAAAAAAACTGAGAATATGAAAGGGAGAAGAGAACGCCTGGAGAGATCATTTTTTTCTACGCCATAAAATGTCTTCGCTTCGTCTAGAACATATTTCCCTTTTCTTCCCCAAGCCTGATTGAATCGAGCTGACAACGGAAGAAAGAGAGAGAGAGAGAGAGAGAGAGAGAGAGACGACGACGACTTTCTGCCCTCTGAGCTCGAGAAAGACAAGTAAGGACGATATTAATATGACATTGCTGCTTTTGGTGGCAAGCATCTTGGGAATAACTGCCTCGACGAAATTACTTCAGAGTTATGAATATAATCAAACGTATCATTTCTCTATCTCTCTCTCTCTCTCTCTCTACTAGGTAATAAATTGATTATTATCAGCACAAACTATGCACTTTGGTATTTCATTTCAAGGTTGAATTTACGAAAAGTCGAGTCTTAAGGAGTTGGGACCTTAAAAAAATCAATTTTTGTTTATTTTTCTATCTTATTAAATTTGACAAGTTGTCTAGAATATTGTTTTAAATGTTGAAGTTGATCGGAATAAAAGTTTAAGAGATAGAGAGAGCCTTGGGAAGTTCCACTCTTAAAAGGAACTCTTTATCGTCGCTTAAAACTTTAAAAGCGTTTTTCTCAAAACGCTATTTGTAAAGTCGGTTGTCAAGATTTCTATTCAATTTCTATTCAACTGATCTTAATGAAAATTGGTACACGTGTTCGAGTTATTATTGACAACAAAAAAATTGTCGAAAGTATGGTATTTTATCCCTATGTAAATCCTTAAAAAAAAGAAAGGGAAGAAAAATAATACTCGGTTAGCTTATCGCATTATCCCAAAGGGGGTAGCTAGCTAGCTAGCTAACAGCAGGTGCATCCCACGTATTTTCCTTTACAATTGGTTTATTTCCGAGTTGTTATGCACACACAAAATCATCCTATAGATAAATACATACATACATAGTGCATACATATGGATTAACTTGTCGAAATTAGATGATCTTTATAGTATGCACTGTAACCAAAAATATAGGCAACATGCGAACACGTAATATGCAAACAACGCGTGTGTCAGCGGTTTGTCGCTTAAATAGACGATATACCATGCATAGTTTATCAATACAACGATCACCTTTATCGTTTGGGAACATAAATCAGAGAGAATATTAACTGACCGTTCGTGTACATACATACATATAACGATTTTATTCATTCTCGATAAATCAAACAATTTAATCCTGACGATATTTGTTTGTTTGTTTTTTTTTGTTCCTAACACACATTTATTTAATATTAATCTCGAAATCGATCAATTTTGAGTTTTCTCTTCAAGTTGGCCGAACAATTGCGAAGATCCATTTGAAAAATTGAAAAATGAAATTTATTTTGATGAAAAGTTTTCGCGATGGCGATCGTGTAATAAGCTTCATTCAAAGGTCAATACCGAAAGAAAAAGGGGAACCGAAAAAACAGGCGTGAATCGTCGTCTCGTCGGTAGGAAATTCCAGCACGTTTCCTTGGACGACGAGCATCCTTCGTTCATGCTTCCTTTAAAAGAGCTCGTTCCTTTCGTTTTGCTTCATTTACTTAAATAGAACGAACCTACCTACCTACCAAGGGCAAATTAATTAAAACGTATCTCGTCGATGGTACACCCCTCCCCCCATCCCTCGGTAAGATCTCGCAAACACCCTTGACACAAATCCTATGCTACGTATACATACATATATCGTTCTCCTTCATAACTCATCCCTTAGTTCGACTAACTTCCCGACTAATACCAGACAATTCTCTTCCCCTCGATTAATACTACCCAGTTTAATATGGTTTATATTTCAAATCTATCTTCTTTCATTTCTAATACACCTGATACAATGTTTTTCCATCCAATGTAAAAATAATAAACGAAAAGCTCTCGCAGTCCAAATTTTATTCATTTTATGCGACCTAATTTTGTTGTTCTTTTTTTTCAAGAAGAATGTCAATTAATTATTCTCCTCTCTCATCTTTTCATCCGTCAGGTTGTTTTTTTCTTTTTCTTTTTCTTTATTTTCAAGAAGAATGCCAATTAATTATTCTCGAGTCGTTTCAACTACGCGTTTCGGCCTCTTCGCGCGTTTATTTCATTTAATTCAATTCATTCGACATTACGTATAGCGTTAGCGCGTTCCTTTTACGTTCCGCGATAATTGCACTTCTCCAAGACGATGAGATATCGATGAAGAAAATGTATCATTAACACGGAAAGCTATGGAAATGAAAATATTCTAATATCTCTCGCGACACAAGCTTAACGCGATAATTACATACACACACATTCTAGATAATAAATATTTAATATACCACACACATTAGTCGGGTAATTAAAATCAATTATTATCCTTAATTGTTAGATTATTATTTTAAACAAAAAATTAAGAGCAAAAGTTAAGTTAAGCCAAACCATTTAAACTTTTGTTAAACTTTTTAATAATTTTTCTTTCTTATCGCCAACAACAATAGCATAACTTTAAAGAGTTGTTATGTCAATTAGGTACTATGCTAACTAATTAATATACTGGTGAATAATTGCTAGTGTCAACTGATTTATGAACCACCATTGTGTATAGTTTTAAAACTTCATTAATCTTTCACAAAATCCCAGAATACTGGAAAATGGAAGGAGAGGTTATAAATAATAATGAAAAAAAAAAAATAAATGTGTTACTTGTACTTCTATATATTTGATCGGTCTTTTAATTCGTGATCTTAACCCTAGAACTAGATATCTATTCCAGGTAAACTTAAATTAAATGAAAATTTGATCGTTTTCAATCGATTTTTCAGCGATTAAACTTTAGTCAATTTGTACTTCACCATTCTTTTTGGCATGAAAAAAGAACAAAAATTCATATACTTAAAAGTTTGATTATTGCTATAGAAAGAAGGAAAGGTAAATTAAGAAAAAGGAAATTTCAATCCGCGGGGGGAGAGGAGGGGGTCCACACTTAAAGGAACATCCATTTTTAGGCTCGCAAGAGAAATATATAAAATAAAAGATTATCCTATCAGCAGAGCGGGGTGTATCGTCGTCTCTGCTCCTACTTTTAGCTTCGGCTACGTAATACGATTCTTGCTTATGCCGCGAGAAGAAAATTTCATTTTACACGAGAGTTGGATGTAGCTTAACGATAATATCGTTTCTCATAGTTCACGCGACACGTTTATATACGATGCCATATTCTCGTTTGTACCATTAAAATACCAGCCGAGAAATGAAAAACCCATCCACTATATTATTCCGGCTTGCTTTTAATCGACGCCTGTGCGAACCAACAAAAATCGAGTCAACTTTTCACTACAATTTTCTTCATTTGCCATGAAATACATTTAGAAATACGTCTCTCTGTTTGAGAAGGAACATTTTAAAGCTTCGAGAATTGATGTATTATTCAAGAAGGAAGTAAAGTTTCTTTTCTGGCTTTGAAACAGCATCTATGTGGGGTTCACTGCGGTAAGTTACATGAATCTATAATACAATATCGGATAGTAATATTTATTGAATCAGACGAATAGGAAACTCTACGATGTGTTTCAACGGGATTAGAAAAAGACTATTGCATAAATAAATGCGTAAAGTAAGTATATTTACGAGGACATATTCATTGATTCTAAGAATTAAAATAATCCTTTAAATCATTCAAATATTCATTTAAGCTTTACTTTAGATTAATTACGTTTGTGCATCCTTAAATTATTCTTATGCAAATGAAGTTCTAGTCTAGGGATATATGCTTTCGAAATATTTCGTATATTTGAAATATTTTCCTTTTTTTTTCCTTCAACTAGACTTTAGAATATTCCACGGGATATTTCTTAATTCAATGCTTTACTAATCATCTTTCTGCACGCTTGATTGCGATGTTTCAAGCGACCGATGTTTCGTCTCTACCGTTCTGATAGAAAACACCTAGATCGAGAATCGAATCTTCGTTTACGTTTCGAATAACAATCACTTCTGATTGTCAATACCCGTCTGATTATCAATGTACCCACTGATTACAATGAAAGAAACGATCAAATATTATATTTATCCTTATTCTTTTCTTCGAAAAAACATCAACGGTGCATCTTGTACTGTAAGTAAAGAAATCGTACATGCAAATCGTAAATGCATATAGAGGGGTGTCTTAGTTTTTACCGATAAATAAATCAAATAAAAGGTATTTTGCACAGAGAGAGAGAGAGAGAGAGAGAGAGAGAGAGAGATGGGGGTAAATATTTGTTAAAATAAAAATGAAGATGTCTCCGACAAGGACAAGGGGAGGAGGAACCATCCGAGTATCTTGAAAAGTCGAGCAACGATCGGATCGGAGCAATCACTGCGACTGACAGTTTATCGATAACTGCGACGATCGCGTCAGACCATTGTTATTATCGTCATAACAACGTGGTAAAAGGTTCCCTTTCAAATCCATGGATTTTGCGAGAATAGCTTTCCAGATATTATAACACCTACGGTCTACTCGACTTTTCTTTCATTTTCCTTTCTTCTTTATATTATTATAAATCTAACCCTACAATTACAAACTTATTTTTTGAATCCCCAAACTACAAACTGGAGTATATACTTATCCCAAGGTTTTTAAGTATAGGAATTTTTGTTGTGTTTTCATGCCAAAGAGAATGCCGAAGAACAAATTCAATTTGACTAAAGTTTAATCGCTGAAAAATCGATTGAAATAAATTAAAGTACTGAAGAAGGATCAAATCTTCATTTAATTTAAGAAATTCATAAATTTGTATACCCCAGTTTAGTAGTTCTAGGGCTAATGAAACTAAAGTAACGAACGCATTTCTATATACTATTCCAAATGCAATGAGCCAATTCCAAATTCCAGGACTAACACTTTTTCTTTATTATTAATTAACATTTGCGAAAGAATTTCATTTTATTACGTAAAGATCTCTAAACGACGTTAACAAAATTTAGGATTCCGACGACACGCATTAGAACGAATATAATATACGAATGTAATATACGATTACGATTTATGCAATAACTCAACATAGAAGTTTCAGTATTAAAACCGATAACGAACGCCAATAAATACGACCTTCTATATCGATTGTAAAAATGCACGAGAGAGAGAGAGAGAGAGAAAGAATTAAAAGCTCGTAGATATTCGTACTATCCACAAAATCACGTGCAAATTTATAGGCCACTCATGAAAGATTAATTCGTTCGGATTTAATATCGCACGTTTTCGAATTTAACCGTATATATATGGGGGTATATCGTATATCGGTGTTGGGAGTAATTCATCCAATTTTGACGTACATAGTCCTCTCAACGGTAGGATAAATCACGATCTATCCGTTAATTCTATGACAAACCACGATTTTCCAGCACGTCTCAAGCGTTATTCTTCGCTAACAGCAGGGAAAAAGAAAAAAGATAAAAGAATGAAAACTTTGATACTTTTCAGATATCCTTTCAGCCCTCACCCGCCACGTTAATTCACACGATATATGTAATTCACTATGAACGGAGCGAGAAAAATTTTTTTTCTTCTTTTTTGGGTACGATCCGAGTACGACGATCGCTATGGGAAAGCAGAAATAAAAAAGATAAAAGAAAGAAAGATAAAGAGACGAACCGAAAGATAAAATGAATTGAAAAACTTTTACACACCAGGTTACCATACCTCCTACCTTTATGAGAGAGTTATAATAAGAATATGAAAAAAAAAAAAAAGAAAAGTTTCGTCGTACGTGTGTACTCATTCAAGGAGAGATAACAAAAAACCTATCTTTTTCTTTCTATTCTTCTCTGCTATTCTACTACTATCATATCTATTATTAATAGTATTATAATACTTCTGTTATATTATTTTTAATTAATACAAAAGTAATCAAAATCGAAACAAGTGTCCGAGGAACCTTGATTACCATTCTCATTTTGATTCCCTTCGACTCGATAAAAAAAAAATCTTGTTGTCAGGACGATAGAGTTCTAGTGGAAGAGGAAAAGGGTAAATGGGATAGGAGGGTGGTTAAGGTAAAAGATGAGATGGGGGAGGGGGGGGTTAAAGATGGTTAAGGTGCCGAGAATTCCGAAGAAAATTGCTGACAACTGCAGACGTGTCTCGACGATAAGACTCTTTTGCTATCTTATTTAGTACGTAAGCTTCTTAAAAGCTTTACTGTTTAATTAAGAAGGCGAGTTCGAAATTTTCGAGAAATGTCCAAACTTTTCGTTTTCTCTTTCTTCTTTTCTCCCATCGCAAGATTACTGGCGCGTGTGCGTGTAAGATTTAATCGACGCGAAGTCTTTTGTGTAAGATTATTCGAGATTAAACAAGAAAAACTCCCTGTGTGTTCTTTTGCATTTTTTAAATGAACTTGGACCGGATTGACAGAATAGCCACAGTATTTTATATATAAAGAAAAAATAGAGTAAATTTTCGCATAGACTATAGAACAGGGTGGAGGGTTTTTCACGAAAGAAGAACCATTGGCTCCCAGTGGTACGGATAAAACGCGTATCATCGTATTTATCCACCCTCGGAGGATGGATTGTGCAGCACCCACTCACTCGGCTAACACTGGTCTCCATCTTTTTCTTCTTATCGGCTATCAAACCGAGAAAAGCTCGCGCAAAGACCCTTTCGTGGCAACGTGCATACAAATGATGTTTATCCATCAATGCCTCGCAGCGTTGCCAATGGATCGCGATGTTGAACCTTCTCTTTCTTTATTTATTTCTTTCACAATTTCTATCTCTATCTATCCGTTTGCTGCATCCGTTTATTCCATTCAACATTCAATGTTTCCCGAGTCCGGCCGAAATGTTGACGTTGATGAGTCGAAATGATAGATGCCCCGTAGATCCATCATGAATTATTTTCTCGCTTGAACGAGCTAAGCCTTCGAATATTGCCTGCCGATTCGATAAACTAATGCCAATTTCTCGATATCCCTACGTTCTTTCATAAAGATAATATAACGATTGGTCATTCTATTACGGATATTTCATTTTTTTCACATCAAATTGTTCCATAGGATTTTGGAATGATGAAGAAATGAAGTACTTTCGTTATTATGTATCCTTCCAAACTTTTTCCACTTTTTTTCAACTCGTCCAAGTCGCTTGGCTCCATATTCAATCAAAAGTTTAGAGAAAAATTAACCCTCCTTCTCACTTAGTCTACACTTTTTCCTTACTTCTTTTCTTCAAACTTATTCAATTTTGCAATATTACAGGTTAATACCGGTGAAGCCAAACGTCGAAGATATGTTTCGAGAAAAAAAGAACAAAACTCTTTACTTATTTAACTGTTTTATTAATTTACGTAAAAGAGTTGTAAATTGTTTGATCTCTAATCGAAATAATGAATTAATCGAACAACAACAACACTTTAGAAACCCTGTGTTCCAACTCGAAAACAACTCGATATTCGTATTACATTTTCACCGAAGCACCATTCTACGAAATTATCTTGCTTCGAGATGTTTTCAAGAAACTTGCAGAAAAGATCGTTATTGATCAAAAAGTGAAGTTTTTATTCGGATCTATGGTTGAAAATGTATGATCAAAGATAAATATATTATCATTAATTTTTTTGAAAAGTTGTTAAATTTATGCATAATTCGGAGTACGTCAGAAAAACAGGAAGATAAAGTTTCTCCTTGGTGTTGTTTTTTTGTTTCGTACATGGATCCGAGTTAGAAATTGGTCTCTAGTTAGTGTTTCGAAAAGTTTTCTATCGTTGAAAATTTGGCGCGTTAGAGTTATAAGGATAAAGGTGAATATCGTCCAGCCGTTGGTGCCGAGTGTAAATCTACTTGGCCGCTTGGGTATTATAAAAGGGCTTTCGACGGCATGGAATTCCGTTGTGAAAAAAGTACGTGTATACGGCACTTTGCTTTGGCTCTTCTCCAACGGGGTCGTTACGTTTCTCGATTCGAATTTAACCGACTCGGCCTACCCTCCCTCAGTGTTGTTACCGATACATCCGAAAATACTCGATTCGTTTAACGATCATTTCCAATCGACTTTGGTCCCTTTTAAAAGCGAAACACTGTCGTGCAACAAAATCTTTTGCTAATAGGTAAATTGTGTGTGGACGCGCAAGATCTAAACGAACAACTTGCAAAATGGATTCAGAAGGAAGATGCACGTTCCCGGTGCAGCAAATGTTAATTCTTCTACGAACGATATAAAAAGGATTTTTAAATTCATATTCCAATTATGGGAATGAAAAACGTACGTCAAAGTACAATTCATTAATTTGATTTTGATGAACATAGAAAACTATTATTCTCAAACTGTTGACGCGAATTGTTCGTTATTGGTTATGGTTCATTGTTCGTTCCTTCGGGTTTCTTGCTATCATCGCGACACAATACCTTCGGAAAAACATGTTGCCATCTTTTCAGTCGTTGAATGACGTAGCAACCCGATAAGGGTATTGCTCTAGTGTGTAACTCGAGATCCTCTTACGAGAAAAAAGTTACATCTTCGTAGCAACAGAATATACGTATTTTCTTCTAAGATAGATTATTGCAAAATAATATAAATTAGGCACGCTATTATAATAGAAATAATCGATCGAATAAATGATTGACGGCTTCGGAGAAGATTTATTTCTCTTCCGAATTTCGGCTGGTCGAAGTTCTTAGAACGAAGTTGGTGTATTAAAATTAGCGAACGGCTTCGATTAATTAACTGGCTTAAAGGATAATCAATCTGTCGTCTTGTTGACTATCTAGCCAAACGGTAATAATAACAAAATGAATTCGATGTTTCCCCTTTTTCGGTTTATTCGAATGAAAAATATTGATTAAAAGTAAGGAAAAACAGTTCCTACCGCGAGAGATTCGATATTTTCCCCATTTATTAGTTAAAACATATTTTACGACAAAATTTGACTTTATGAACTTTAGTAGTGCAGCAACGGTCACAACACACCTTGTATGTAGAACACGCGCTAAACTCGCTCCAAGTTGTCAGAATACATATCAGATTCTCGTGAGAATAAGGATGGAATAAAAGTTTGCATTTTTTGAACAGCAATAGTCGAGTTGAAAGCTAAAAGTTTCTCTCTCCGAGACGTCTCTCTAAAAGTCTCAACGCTTTTCTTTCATCCTCTCTTTTGCCTTCTCTTTCTTTCTTTTACAAGAGAACTACATTCGAAGTATATATATATATATTATCGTAGGCGTTATTTCGAAATAATCTCTCCGATCCGATCAAAAGTTTAACAATAGGGAACAAAGAAAATTCGATAAGAAGGAGAATCTATTCTAAGAATAACCAAAAAGATTCTCCGCGATTTTGTATACATTTTTTGATTTCTCATGCGTGCGTATGTATGTATGCACATGTATACATTACGTATCAAATAATGCATACGTGCTCATATTTGCGATATCGGCATAAAACATCAAAGGGAAACCGTAACGTTATCGCGTAAACTCAACTTCGTCTTTGCTCGCGTGCCTTAGGAAGGGAAACCTTGATGTACTACGATTTTACGCCGTTAAACAAATCTAATTTTGAACGACAAATATTGAAGCTGTAACACGAAGTCGCGCGAGCACGTAGGCTGAAATGCTTCCGGAATGTAGAATAAACAAACCTGATACGCGAGTATATCAGTATTCCTGATATACAGATTATACAGAATCTAGCAGAAAGTTTATAAAATGTTTCATTGAGAAGGTACCAATTTATCTAAAGAAACATATCGTAGATTTATTTCAAATGAAAACTTGTTTAAAAAATGACCGTGGCAAGAAATTCGAATTCGCGCGAGTAATATACTTTCATCCCGAGTCAGTTTTTCATAAAACAAAAACTGACTATGGTATTTCGGAAGATAAAGTTAGCAATTGTATTCCTATTTTATATGACATATTATTAATAGTCAAACGTTGGTAAAAATTTATCGTTGGATCGTGTTTATCTCCTAAAGTAGATGACATTTCGATGTAAAATATCGTTAAAGTTAAAATTAGTGAAGATAATGGGCCGATAAACATGGAACGATCTCAGAAGGGTTATTGTATTTTCAAGGAGATTTCCTTGAAAGTAGAAGAAGCTCGCATCCATCCGGCTTGGGAAAGCGTTCAGCCGGAAGTCAGATAGTGCGAATCGATGTAAAGCATTCTTGAATTTCTTCGTGCTAAAGGGGATGAAAAAGGGGATGAAAAAGGGGCTGCGTGGGTGGGGTGCTTGGCTAACTCCAAAGTGATAATATAGTTGGACAATAGAAAGAAATTAGGAAAAAGGATCTGAACGCGGCGGCAACATTACGCGAGCTTGCCGAGAGCTGCTAACCGCGAAATCGATATTTAAATTCATTCCATTTAATGGAAGTCCAATCGTTGAGTAATCTTGTACCGAACAATCCCTCGAACCCGTAAATTCGACGAGAATGCGAATGCAAGGCTTGGGGAAATAACCGAACGCGCGATTAAACGTCTATTATGTACATGTCCAATGTAAATATTGACGTTCGGACGAATTTATGGATCGTCGGACGCTATTATTTCGAAATCTAAGCAGAATATTTGAAACATTTTCAAACATTTTCATCGTGGCAAGGAATTTTTCCATATCTACATATGTTTTTTTTTACGTGAACAATGAACGTTTACATGAACAATTGTTATAAATGCTCTTGAAATAAATAATTGTAAGATCAAATTTCAACATATCGCGTCGGAGCATGAAAATGAAAATACCGAAGAGGAGGAAGAAAAAAAAAGGGGATAACGGGAACGAGGACAGAAGGGGCAAAGTTATAAAGGACGTTCTTCGAACAGCTTGTCTCGCGGCGGAATATTATGCCAACGGTATGCCACACTATCCAACTGCATTCGCGTTTATAACCCGGAACACTAAATAACACGTAGCACCTGTGAGATATCCTAGGCTTTTATATATAGTTTTATCTCATCCTTCTCTCTCCTTTTACACTCAACTTTCAGCTAATGTCTTTTCCTTTTCCTTTTCCTTCTTTTCCTTTTCCTTCTTCTTCTTCTTCTTCTTCTTCAGACAATACGATGCGTTTCTATGTTAGACTTAGAAGATCGTCTCGTATTTTCTTCCACCTTCTCGTTTAATATTTTCGCGTCATTTATAATCAGGGTCTGAATTTGATAATTTATATTACCGAAAAATCATTTGTGGAGCCGATAATTAATAGCAATTACTATGAAATACCTTCATATATTGGACGTTCTTCGCATATGCAGTAATAATGAAAAGTCATTTATAATCATTAAGGACTTTAATGCGTTGGAGGTAAAACGAAAATGAAAACTAGGAGCTCTCGCGTACGTAAAATCTATGATAAAGTTAAATAATCGTATGGTCGTAATTTACGTATGTGTCGATTATATGAACGCAAATTGTCAACGGTATAATGAGTGACGTAGCCAAACTATGCACGGTAATAACGGAGTGGGAACACGCGTAGCTCGATATATCGACATTTATAAACCGAAAATCCTGTCGCTTGGAGAGCAACGGTCAACGTCATGCACCGAAAACCACATTTCGCGGCTGAGTCGACGTTAGTTCACCATCCGACCGATGATGCAAATTTATCATTGCATACGAAGAGCACGCGTGTACATACAATTTTGCCTATGATTTTCCTTTAGACTCGATTAGACGAATACAAAATTATACGGACAACTATTTTCTTTTTTATTTTTGATACACTACATTAGAAACACTAACAACATTTTGTATTTTTTTTTTTCATTTACTTAATCATTTCAATTTCAACTTTGTATTTAAATATTTTAAATAAAGCCTCTATCACATTTCTCTCTTATAATCCAACAGTATTCTATGTAAAACGGGGGAAAACGTCCGAAACATTTTTCCATTCACAAAAAACCAAAAGAAAAAAAAAAGGAAAACAAAAAAAATTTCGGTTACAAGGAGGATTAACATATGCATTATGATATGTAAGTTTAAACTTTGATTTCTCGTTGAAATTAAAATGGCATTTAAATGAAACGCGAACGTAGAAGAACGTAGTAGAATTGATGGTTCTCGTTCTAATTTCACGTACTGGACTTGAAACTTTCTATCGGATTGGAGTTTAAAAGCCACGTAAGCGCATCGACGATGTTAGTCAACCGCGACAGCATTTGTGAATTCCTCGGATCATCCTACTTCTTCTCCCTCCCACCCTTTCTCTTGTTTTTATTTCTTTTTCCCTCTTTTCTATGCTCGTTTTCCTCTCTAGCGTATAAACCAGCATATGTATTTTACGCACACACACCTGTGTTCGCGAACATGCGTGTGTATAACTACCCTTTTGTTCTCCAGTTTCACATTTTCCTCTCCCCCCTCCCTACCCCTCCTCCTACCTTTTCTCTTGATTTTCTTTTTTTTTCCCTTTCATTTTTTCTTCTTTTTTTACTCGTTGCTTTGTAGTGTACTAATACGTCACCTGACTGACGGAATTTTTATAGAAATTATACGAGGTAGGTACTCGTGACGCACGTAACTCTCCGTTCCCGATTCGTATCACTCAAAACGTTGTTTAGATTCTTACGGATATAATAATAGCTTCAAATATTAGAATATTATGTGTATTTAAATGTGTCTCGTGGAATTATTAAAAGTATGTTATACTAATTGTCGGGGATTTGAATAATAAGTTTCGTTTATGACGATAACCTCGAGTAAATGATATTTTTCAAGCAAAAGATGTTTGTGTGTCAAACGAATAATAAAACTATTGCAATATTTTGACTATAAGTTTAGGATATCTTTCAAACGTAACTAATTAAACACAGTTGAGCATAGATTAACGAAAATCCTTGCTCAGGAGATATAAAAAAAAAAGAAAGGTACATAAATCGCTCACCATAGAGTAGCATCCAAAATATGAAAACGCAGATCATCCTGAGGGAGGCGCTCGTACCATTACCCACGGTGTTACATTGTAAATCCATTCGCAGTGCTTTTACGGTCCATCGTTTCCGGTACATTTCACGATATTCCCTTGAAAACCGTGTAACTTGACGAATGGAAGAATTTTCTTCGTACACGGTACACGGTACACGGTACACGGTACACGGTACACGGTACACGGTACACCGTACACGGTACAAAGTACACAGTACGCTTTTCCTCGATGTATCTTTCGATAAGGAATCTTGCACTCTCGATGACCCTTCTCACCCTTGAAAAAGTTTTTCAACACTCGTCACCTTCCCTCCGGAACTTTCACCCTATCGGTCATCCGTCGGCTTCTTTTTTCTTTTTCTTTTTCTTCTTATAAGAATAAAACATAATCAACCGTTCGAATCGTTCTTCTCTCTTTCTCTTTCTCTCTCTCTCTCTCTCTCTCTCTCTCTCTCTCTCTCTTTTTCGCAAATAAATCAAGAGGAAATGAAGAAAAATGATTCGAATAATAAAATAAGTAATCTTCGATTTAGTTAGTTCTTTTTTTTCATTTTGATTATAAAATTGTGCAGTGCAGGTAAAACTTAAGCAGAAAAAAAAATCCAACGCGGCAATTGACGAGCTGCTTCTATTTATTTTTCCTTCCATTTTGTTCCACTAGAGAAAACGTAGGATACGCGCGGAGAGAAAAAACACAGAGAAACGCGTATATATAGAAAAAAAGTGAGAATAAAGAGGTATATATATATATATATATATAAAAGCATCTCTCGACGCTGTGGTTTTTCTCGTTGCAATTAAGCGAGGACGTCGAGAAATAGGTTGGACGCCGGCAGAGGCTTATGATTAAGCTTAATGCGTGCATGCGTGTCGAGGATTTTATCCTTTTCCCTTTGGAAACGTTGGAGAAACAAATCTCCTTTTTAAATTCGTGCCACACGTCAAGGGGGCAAGATAAAAGCTTGCTTCCAAAAATAGAGATTAAAGTTTTACGGAAGAAGAAGAACAAGAGAGAGGGGCTGGGGGTGGGCTTCTTTCACAAAAATACTTTTTTCGCTGCGATGAAAAAGTCATAGAATGAAATATCAACAACTCGACAAAATATACACCGAGATATCGATATCTCGTATTATCGATGAAATCAATCAAACGAGTTAGGTAAAAAACTAAATTAGTTTTGCATAGTCGAAAGGAAAGAGAAACGATGATGAATATTTTGTTCATTTAAAAGAAAATCAAATAAAACGCACACACGCGAATACGCGCACGCGCAAAATATAGATATCTTGCACAAAGGAAACATGCTACCGGCGTTTTTGAATAAAGCGCTACGTAAAATTGAATTTTACTTTAGTAAAAATCGGCTGAATCGAAAATCACCAATAGAAATTTCGATGTTTTTCATTCGTGACGATGAAACAAAAACGGTCACTATGTACATTTGCTTATACGCGTTGGCATCATCCATTAGGTATCCTCGCAAAATTGTCGTTCTCGATCTGAAAACAAATAATGGACGGCAAACAAAATGCAACAACGGGAAACGAACGAATACGATATAGCAAAGAGTACAAAACGAAATAACAGTTGTTCTTGTTTTCTTTATATTTCAACAAAAATAGATACACGCGTGTGCAGTAATTTCCCCTTCCCCGTTCTTTATATTCATCGATATCCGTTAGTCCTGGTGGTGGTAACTCACAGCAAACTGGATATTAGTCCAGTTTGTATCGATACAATTGGATGTTACCGATGATGATATCGAACAAATGACAACACCCATTGTGCCCAGCTATAACAACAGTCAGACTTATTACAGCCTGTTGATTTGAAATATGAACGATTGTAGATTGGTAATTTCAATCGTTACTCGTGTTACACTTTTCAAAACGTATTTATTTTGCAACATTTTCACTGATTTTCAATCCATCGCGCGTAGAATCGAGAAATCCTCCGGATATGGGTCTCTTTTCGTGGATCATTAAGTCTTCAGAAGAATCTTCTTTTCTACGAGTAAAAAACGGAGAGAGAGAGAGAGAGAGAGAGAGAGAGAGATGGAAGAAAATAAGGTTCTACCCTCTGACCCTTCTTCCTCGACGTCTTAACAAATCTTTCCAGTTAGGGTAGAGAACTTTTTCGAGGCCCAAAGCTTGTTGATTCAGTACTTTTCAAAAAGAACGATTCGGAGTCCTGTGTTGACGAGAACTAATTGACGAACAACGAGAAATTGTTGAGTCAAATTAAAACTGGACTCTTGAACAAAAACTCATTCTCTTGGATAGACAAAATAAAAGAAACATTGAAACAACAAGAAGAAGAACAATAACAACATTAAGAAAGAAATCGAATTGATAGACTAATGTGTGTCGTTGGCACGTGGTCAGATTTATCTTTCATCCAAACTTTCCTTAACACGGTCCTACACTAATTTTCGATCACGCACGTATTTTCGAAATATATGAAAAAAAAAAAAAAAAAAAAAAAAATTTACTTTAATCGCAAAAATAATTTCTATCGAGATTATTAAAAAAAAGAAAAGGAAGGAAACGAAGTAAGGCAAAAAGAGAGAGAGAGAGATAGAAAAAGGGAGAGAAAAATAGAGTAAAGGAAACACACACGCGCGCGTCAGTCGTCAGTTTTCCTTCATCTTAAACGGTCTCGGTACTCGATGGTGTTCCTCGGAAGGGAGTCGCGCGCGCACATACTCCGACAAATAAAAGGTACACGCGCGGCTCAGGGATACTGAACTAGGAGTAGAAGAGGAGTAGTCAGGTGACGAAGGCTGGATAGAGACGGGACAACATCGCAAGGGAGACGCGTCACACGGGGATCTATCTCATCGTTCTTCGTACTGTGCGAGCTTCTGGAGTCTAAGGATGATAAAGAGAAAGACAGAAATAAGGGGGAAATGAGGGTGGTGGGTGGGTTATCGGGGGGGGGGAGGGGTTAGGGAAAGAGAGAGGATAGAGAGAGAAATAGAAAGAGGGAGAGAAAGAGACAGGTGCGTAAAGAGACCACCGGATGAAATGGTGCCGTGGTGGAGACCCCGATCCAACTGCGCCAGCGCTTAGCGAGATACCAGCCCCCGACCACCGACGTCGACTCTTACCACCACCACCACCACCACCACCACCACCCTCGCCAGAACCACCCTCGCCAGAACCACCCTCGCCAGCACCTCGCCAACTTCCCTTCTTCCATCTCTCGCGAGGCAACCACTACCACCACCGCCACTCTACCCCCAAACGTCACCAATGCCAGAGTTCACTTTTCTCTTTGTTTCTGGCAATGCCGCCACCGGTACACGTTCGACGACAATACTCGTTACATATCAAAAATCTCCGTTGTTAAAACGACTAACGACTTTCTAACTCTTCTAACTTGCTGCCTGCTTGATATACATATACCATCTTCGCATTGTCTAACCATTTCTTTTTTTTCCTCTTCAGGTGCTCCCTTTTCTTTTCTACCGTGCTACAAGATCGTTACAATTCTCGTTATCACGCAGCATGATCATGCGCGTGGTTTTGCTTTATGATTGTTACCATTTACCTATTATACGCCCACTTATGTAAATCATTAAATATATATATATATATGTCTCTGTGTAATCAAGTAAATTCTTATTGTTAGTAAGTCGTATTCGTAAGACACCTGGATAATAGTCATACAACTCGTAAACAACGCGATATGATGTGCACGAATGAAGAGAAATGGATGCATTGTTACGAAAAAATAAAGCTCCTTTTCGCAACCAATAAACTACACTTAGGATCGTTTGTTTCCCTTGACCTAGATTTCTTTCAAAAATTTCATCTTTTTTCCATCGTTCTGTTCTTTGAACTCGGACGAATTTTATTATCCCCCCCCCCTCCTCCGAAAAAAAGATAATCAGTAGACTACATGTTTTTACAATAAATACTATTTTTGGAAAATGTATTATCGTTTAACTCGCCAAGAGAAAATGCACGAATATTAAGCGCGAATAAGTTCGGTTAATTATGCGCGGTCCTTTAATATTTCTCTATCCTTGATTTAAAAAGTATAATTAATTTTAGAAGAAAAGGGGTACCACACGTAACAACTTTCGTATCCCGAGCTTCGCATACATACACATATATGCCTATCTCTTGTTCCTGAAAGACTTCATCTCCTGAAGGCGTTTTCCATCCAATTTTGTTTAAAGTTATCTTTCGCATAGTACGATCTCACACGAGTTAAGATAAATTTGCAAGAGACTCTGCTACTGAATTATATCACCATAGATATTAACGTAATTATTGTATTACGTTGCTTATTAAGAAAAGACGACTACTATTTCATCTGAATACCTATTTTATAAATCCTTTAAGTCTTTTGTTTAATCATCATCTAAAGAAGAGACGCAATTTTAAGCGACGCTTATTCGAACCGACTTATTAACCGAGTGATTAATACGAACATTATCTGTAATACCACTAGAGTTATAAATAATTATAAACAAAAGTGAACAGAGAGTTTGTAATCAATTTCATGTCGTTTACCATAATTTATCCATAATTCATCACATCGATGAGTCGATACTACTATCGTCTGATCAGACAAAATGCTAATAATGATACTTTTAAGGTGGCGTTAAAAGCGGTAGGGGGTAGTTAGCAGTTACCTAAAAAAAAAAAAGAGAAAAAAAACACAACCCGAACACTGAATTTTATTATAGTTTATGATCATGACAAATAATGACCTATTATTATTCACATTTCAGTTAGAAAATATTCTGCATAAATTTATGAATATATAACGATTAAAATCGTTGGAGATCTGGATAAAGAAGAAAAACCATGGGAGGAAAAAAAAATCCTACAACTTTGTTCTCGATAGTATACACGATCGCTCCGAAACAACGCACGCACATACGTGATAGCGTTTCATTGTTTATTGCTAAGGGGTCCGCGAAACATATCGCAATCGCAAACTTAAAAGGCCGTAAATTTTCTAACCCAAAGTTGAACAAACGAACGCGAACTTGTTGACGTTTTACTCGTTTCGTACTTTGTTCATTCATTTTCTTTTTTCTTCATATCTCACTCTCTCTCTCTCTCTCTCTCTCATTCTTTATGCATTTACATATGCATAGTACGTACAGCGACACCCAAAAATAATCAGCCGCTACGGGGTAAGAGCAACTTTATGACTTCATATTTCGGTTGTTTATAAAGCAATCATCCTAGTTATTGCTTTTGCCAATTAGTCGTATAATTGTATAATAAAGCATTATTCGGACGTAAATTTATATGAACTTTTTTTCATCAATTTGCCCTCGGTAGTAGATAGTAAAAGTTTGGCCATAACCTTTTTGGTAACCCTGTATGTATGTATAAAAAGCAAAGCGCATATCTTCACGTAGGATTTCTTCGTCTAAGAATCTTGCAAAGAATTTTTTGAAGGACAGAAATTCGACAGAGACGTGACGTTAGAGGTGCGCTCGGCTCTTCCGAATTCTTTCCTCGGAAGAAATTCACAGGAAATTCCGAATATAGATACTATCGAAATAAGACGAAGGAAATACTGCTACTCAATACGCTAAAAAATAACAGAAAAGAAAAAACGAACATTTCTTTTCAACTTTTCGAATGAAATAAATAATAAATTAATGAATAAATTAAGAACGTTTTATATAGAATGTGAAAAGTGCAAGGCACCAGTCTGATTGTGGTTCTAAGAACTTTGACTGGAGGAGAGGATGAGGAGGGGGTGGGAAAAGAGAAGAAATTCTCGATCGTGCTTTTCGAATTGCTCGGTTGGTGGGGTGGGTCTTTGTGAAATGAACTATCTTCGCTTTGTGCCACTATCTTCACTTCTAATGGCCAATCCTACACGAGGATCCAGAAACCGCCAGTGGTCTTGCTAATACCACCAGTTCAACTTGAAGAAATATCGATCCTTATAATACCACCTTGCTCTCTTCCTCGCACACATACTCGCTCGCTTACTCTCCCATAACTACTCACAAGGAACATAACATCTTACGCGCTTCAATGCTTGTGCAAATTAGGCTGATTGTTACTTTTGCATTTTTAAAGAAAATTACCCTGTTAACAGAAACTGATTAAAATGGCGAGCGAAATATGAAACCTAAAGATTAGTCATATCGTAATGTCATAATATATTTTAAGTGTCACTGTTATGTATAAGAAGAAACTTTAAACGAGATAATAAACGATATCAACGTCCTATAAACCCTGACGTATAATTACAATCCCGTGTTAAAGTGGGAAAATTTATCGGAAAAGGACAACACTGTGCAACGATTCCATCCCAATGCGAGCGAGGCCAGCTAAAGGGAACGCATAAAAATCGTAACGATTCCTTCCTTGGTATTAAACGTATCGTTATCTGATCCGATTATACCGCTTACTTGTGAATTTAAGTGTTACACTGGGGTTCGTTAATGCTCCCAAACGATGAAACAATCCTGAATCTGTCGCATAAACACTCAAACGTTAACTAAAATAACTCGATAAAGATATATCTTTTTCATCTAAATGAAAATTGTGTATCATAGAACTAAAGAAAATTCCATTAAATTACCGAGGTTATAGTATTTCTCAATTTATCATAATCGATAGCTTATAGGTATGATACATCGACGCGTTATCGAAGGGTTGAGAGTTTAACAGGGATGAGGAAGAGTTTCGGGGGTGGAAACGCATATAATAAGCTTAACGTTGTTATGCAAATGTTTCGCTAAACAAGTTCGTAAACAATTTTGGATAACGTGCAACACGTAAATCCGTCTACATACTTACCAGCTATAGAACGTAGTAATAAGTTTAACGTAGTTCTGCTATCTTCCCAATCCTCTTTCTATCTCTATGTCTCTCTCTCTCTCTCTCTCTCTCTCTCTCTCTCTCTCTCTCTCTCATTCTATCTTTCTGTCAAATAGACTCTTGTATACGAACAAACAGGAAGTTCTATCTCTCTGCCTATCGTCGCAAGTCTACGGAAATGGGTTGAGGGGCGGTGGAGGGAAAGTCGATCGATGCTTTAATAATAAAAGAGAAGGTTTTCGCGGTGTAACTGAGGGAATCTCGTGTCCGAAAGAAGAAATCAGAAGAAAATATGTGTGCTCGTGTATATCGAGTCGAGGAAAAAAGGTTTTTTCGTATTTTAAAGTTTCAGTAAATTGTAGACTCTCCCCGCGCGAGTGCTACCGAATTCGATTAATATTACCAAAGTTATGCGATCATTTAGTAATCTATATTACTACTTTAGTTTCAAAATATTACCACATTTGAAAACATTGAAGGCACATTTTACGATACCTAATAAACACTTAATAAACAATCAAAGTGTTGTAACATTTTTTTACGATACCATGTATAGAAAAAATATGAAATAACGGAAATATACGTACATACTTTGTATCGAGAAGTTTAATACGTTCGCCAGTTTCCTATCGGTTGGATCGATTTGTTCTTTCTCTCTCTCTCTCTCTTCCTTTAAAATCCCACAAAAGAACATAAAAGTGTCGAGCGTTGTGGTCATTAGCATTTAGAGTGGAGAAGGATTTATACTCCGACTACTGTGACTGCTGGATCAGGGACACGGCATGCATAGGATTATCTTCGAGAACCTGGACAATAGTGACCTAATCCATTTACAAAGGAAACGAGCTACTTATTTCTTAAGTGTCCTACCTACCAACCTACAGTGGTAGGTTTCCGAAATTCGTGCCAATGTAGGAGCAAGACACCTTGACTTTTCTAGTCCTCCATTTTAGCTTTATTCCCCTTCAACGCCTAACGAGAAACGATAAGAAGTCTCGAGCTTTTATAAGATAATCAAGAGTAAACGTTAGGGGGCTAGATTTGAGAAAATCTTATCCTACGATCATCCTACTTTTCTGCTCAAATTTTCTACTACATAATATATTTCTATTAGAATATATAACTTTCATTTGTTTCGTTTAAGTATACAAAAATCTTGGCAAAAGTGTACACTTTTTAGCATTGCACGAGTACACAATATCTTTGCATCAACTAAATTTTCCTAAAAATCAAATTAAAATTCCCAAGCCACTTGGGAAGTGGCTTTGGGTCAAACGGTGCATCCCAGTGCATGTATGCATGTAGGTACTTATGTTGTACGTCGTGGACTAGACAACACGCTGCGTACACGATCGACAGACTTTTGTTCAAACGGTGAAGCGTCAGCAACAGCAACGACAACGACGACGTTGGTGATGTTGGCATAAGTAGTAGTTCTCCTGGAATAGACGAATATGGTTGAACTGGTGCAAACATTACCATGTCGAAGTTAACCGTGTAAACGCATCTGCTTTGTACTTGCGGTATGCCTAGTCGAAAGCCAACCGATTATATCGTCGCCTCTGCGGAAATTCGAGGATTCTTGCCTGCTGAATGCCATGTGTTGCCAAACTCTCACCGGAATCCTATGATAGAGCCAAATTTGACACTCTTCTCACCATTCAAATGGATTCTCCCTTCTAACATATTTATACTTTGCTTACTGTGTGTCTTTTGACACCTCTTGATAAAAATAGTGTTAAAGTTTGTGCAAATGGACAAGAAATAAAAATGACAATAACCAAGACGATGAAGTTAAAAAGATAATCATTAAGCAATATACAAATATTTTTCTGAGTTCAGTGAACGTAAAGAAGAAACAAACGTATATTTCCGTTCATATATCATCGTAATAATAGAAGAAATATGTTAGGATAGGTATTTATTGCCGTTTCGCATTTCTCGCAAACTCGAATTCTACCGACAAATAACAAAACTTTAACCCGGCGCGAAAACTTGAAGAAATTCGAATCCTGGACAAAGCTTATCTGTTCGCTTTAAATGGCTCTGCAACGATTGCTACGTTTGCCCGCTTATCCAACCTTGAGTCAAAAGGGGTAATGGGGGTAGAGAAGAAAGAGAAAGAGAAAGAGAAAGAGAAAGAGAGAGAGAGAGAAAAGTGCAAGAACTGCAAAGTGCAAGAACTGCATTGGAAGAAACATGGAATTTACCTACATTCGTTCTTAGAAGAAATACCATACAATGTATTTACCTATACCCGGCAGAAAGCAGCAGCAACTCTTTGCTTTCGAGCACGCGCGCGCAACCACAAATCCAATCTCGGAAATGCACATGGATAAATTTGATGCGCGTGAACCGGGAAAAAATGAGAACAAAGTAACAAATTGCTTTTCTTCATTTTATTTCGCAATGTCTACTCGCATAATATATAACACGCACGCAGGTTCATCACAATTTATATCGGATAATTGAATTTGTTTATTTTTATTTTGAATTTTAGTCTAGGAAACCACAAATGTGTAATCATTTCTCATATTAATCCTTTAAATTTCTTCAATTGTGCAATGCCTTAATGATCAGATTTGGATTATTAATATGTGTGTGGCACAGGCATAGAATAAAATGACATACTTTTGTAATGTATTCTACGATTAAAAGGAGAAGGATGGAAAAAGCAAAGAAAAAGAGAAATTGAAGAAGATTGGAAAAAACTTCCTCATACGGCATATTCTTTGTATCTCGTCGTCGCGATGCTCGTTATTTGCAGAGTCCCCAATTCATCCCTCCTACTGATAAAGTTGGAATTTTATTCGAACGAGAAAATATCCAGTTGCTGCTATTATTTTAAATGCGCGGGATCGTTAGTCCCTTCTACCTTTTCCATCGGTTTCTTTGAGATGCAATCGCGTTTGCATCCTGATGCAATATATCGACTCGCGTTTCTTAAAAAAGATGTAAAGAAGACGACAAAAAGTTGGGGGGAGTAAAAAAAAAAAGTAAGTAAAAAACAAAGAAGGAAGATAAAAGGCGTAAAAAGTTTCCTATGAAACAAACGACCGGTGTCATAGAAATGGAGCGTGCGAAGAAGTGCCGCGGAAACTAAGGAAATGATGGCAGAGAAAAAGTAAGGAGAAAAGTCAAAGCGACCAAAATATTTAAAAAAAAAAAAAGAAAACCACTAAGGATAAAGAAAAAAAGGGAAGGTAGAAAATCCGTGCTTGACACAGGAGCGTGTAGAGAAACGGCTTTGATGTATTTTTTTTCGCTAAATCGACGTTGCGTATAGAAATACGTAAACACGTACACACACACACACACACATGCATAGATGCGTATGCGCGAGCAGCAAAACTTTAGTTCGTTCGATAGCAAAACCGAAGCTCGATTGATTTGGCAGTGTTGTTCGAACGGGCCCTATTGTTCTACGAAGGCATTCGAAAAATCTCGACTTCTGCACGAACATCGTTTTGTCTCTTTCTTTTTTTATCTCCTTCCTTCGGTAAAATCATACGTATAGGTAGACCTTTCGATAGTTTTTTCATTCATCTTTTTGTTTACTTTTATTTTAATTCTTTCTTCCTTTGGAGAATTGTTTTATATTCGTTTGTCCCCCGATTGTACAATGAAAAGAACAATTTGTTGTTCGGACAAATTAACGAGATGGATTTGGTTCGTTTGTTTTTATTTCTTTTTTCAAAGTATTCAGGAATTTGTAGGATCGAACGGACCTAAATCGAACTTATCAAAGGCTTAGAAAATTGCTTCCTCCGCGTGAAGAAGCATTGCCGAAATCCCGATAAGCCAGCACGTAACCTCATATATAACTACTTCCCGATGTTCCGAATGCATCGGTAGAGCGAGGGGGAAACGGGGTTAGGAGATTGAAGAGTAGTTACCCCCTCTGCGAGCTATACGGTCAGCAAATAGTGCACTCTCTAGATTCACGAAAGGGATATCAAGTAAAAATACGAGAAGATACCAAACTGGTGGTCCTGCTATTACCGAATTACTCATTCAACAAAAATAACTTTTATTCGTTCTTTACTTACTAATACTGAAGATTTTTAACTAAAGATCAAAACTAGTTATTCATTATTATTTCTTGTCTAATTTCAATTCAATTTTGTCATGTTTGAACGTAAATTTTTAAAAAGGAAAAATATCGCAACGTTTGGCAAGCATTTCAAATCGGATGTTCCATATTAAATACAGTTACTAAACTTTACGGTATTATATATTATATTATAACGACGATCGCAATAAGCTGAATTTAAATTTCCGGGTAATCTGACGTTAGTCGGAAAAGATCCTACCAAGCAGAACGTAGAACCCCTTCTTACTTCTCATACCCCCGAAGCAGCAGATTTTAATGAATTTTCAATGTTCGCGAGTACAATTCCTTTATTTAGGATGTACGAAGAAAAAGATAGAAAAATATGACCTACAACAGAGAGAGAGAGAGAGAGAGAGAGAGAGAAAGAAAACTCGCAGCGAACAGTCGAAAAGGAAACGGAAGGGAGGAAGAAAAGGGACGGGTAAGGGGTAAGTGGGGGATGGAATTGGTGGTAAAAGGTTTAGAAACAGGAATGAGAAGAAGCAAGAAGAGTAAAATCTGACAAAGGTAGCACGAATGAGAAAATAGAAAATAAAGGGAAAATACAGCAACAACGACAACGACAACAACAAAATAATAGGAAAAAAAAATAAAAAGGAAGAAGACGAAGGAAGCAAACCAACAACATTGTCCTTTATTTTCCAGGACCGAGTATGGCCAAGGTAGTACCGCCGATCTTATAGCTTTGATGCAATTTGAAAGACACATAACTGACGTTCAAAAGAGCAGCAAACGTCTGTATGATACCGCTTGGCCATCGTCCAGCACCCATTCCAGCACCCAGTCCAGCACCCAGTCCAGTTAAACGAAGCGAATTGTCCGTGGCCGGACCTCACGAACAAAAACTTTCTATTCCTACCCTTCCTCCTCCTCCTCCTCCTCCTCCTCCTCGAATGAAATACCAACGATGCATCGACATTTTTCCACTAATATTTTTATACCCTAATAAACCTACACAATCAATATATATCCCACATAATTTCATTCGTTTTATATTTTATATTTAAATTAAAAATATATTCACACACAGTTAGAGGGGCAGGGGAGAAAAATTGTGTTGTACTCGATATTATCTTCGAATTCGATATTTAGGATTAAATAATATCTGAGATAAAGAAATAGAGAAAGACGACGACACGAGGATGTTTCAAACGAATGTCGCTTTCCGTTCGATTTCTTTTATCGAAAGGAAAAGAAAAATTTCTTTCGATGTAACTCGTGCGAATCGAGAGGGAACCCGATAGAAGAGAACAACCTTAACCCATTCCACCTGCGCACAGTGCACCGAACCTTTCGTCCAGTGGCAAACGTAACAGATAAAAGTAGTTGAAGCTGGTAAATTGTTGTTTCAATTGGTCCCCATGCACCTTTTGTTCCATTATTTCTGATGCTCTCTCCGCAGCCATTGAACACGCTTTAAAACTTTTTATTTTACGTTTCTCTCTCTCTCTCTCTCTTTTTCAATGATGAATTTAACGGTAAACGGAATACCAAAGAGCCCAAATTTCCTTTCATTAGGGTTACTAGAAAATGATGTTTTTTTTTCAAGAAATTTAATTAATGTCTTATGCTACGAAATTTTGGATTACTTGTCTTTGTTTGTTAAACAATTTAATGGTAATTTGCTCAGCTACTGCTAATCTCTTTTCTGTTTCTTTCCCGTTTATTTTCTGTTAAAAACGAGACGCAGAAGCGAAGAAAGATGCTTTTAGATTGAAAAGACGAACGTTAAAGGAAACGTGTTGTAAGAAATCGAGAATGAAAAGGTAGGAAAAGGGAAGAAGCCTCGTAATGTCTGGCAACGGACCAACGATCAAATTCTTAAAGTTTCGGATCGATTAAAAAATCGACAGAGACGAGGACGACCTCGTGTTTCGGGAAAAGAAATAAGCGGGATAACAATTGTCGTGTTTAGATTGCGTTAATATAAAATACAATTGAATTTATATAATGAATTAACTCATAATCCGATCATCTCTCGAATTGGATGATGTACCAAGCTGGAAAAAAAAAACAAGAGAAAATGATTGGGCTCGTTAGCCAACGATACATAAAATTCTTCGAGAAGTCGAGCAGGAATTTTGTTCTTTTTTCTCAAGGTAACCCCGGTCGTTCTGAATTCTTTCGTCGATCCCATCCAACCACCTCGACTCGACTCGGGCGCGAATGAAAAATTAAAGATCACGCCTTACTTTTTTTCATCGAGCATTTATCAAGGCGGAGTCGTAGAAAGACTGCAGGGACTGCAGAAACGTAATCTTGAGCGGTTCAAAGAATACCGACGATTTCTCCACCCCCATTTCTAGCCCCTGTCTTACCTTTTCCTCTCCCCTCTTCCCCACCTACCCAATCTTACTCTATCGCTCAGGATCCTTTTTCAACGTTATTACCTTTTTCACGAATTTCAAATCTAATTTTGAATAAACCGATCTTACAAGTCTTCTTCTTCTTCTTCTTCTTCTTCTTCTTCTTCGTCGTCGTTATGATAATTTAGTCAAAAGGAGAGTGAAGAAAATCAAGCGGAACATGCTCGAAATTGAAAAGCTTGCAATTAGATAGCCCGAGGAATAGGAAAAGTAGAAGAAACGGGGAAGTAAATGTTCTGTTAATAATAACAACAATCGAGATTGAGGAAAAGACACGTTTTGAGGTAGACGGATACGGTTGCGCGCTTATAACATTGCCGCAACTTCATTTTCTCTTGGAGAGAAATGGCGCATCGGTTTTAATTGAATCATTTTATTATTCCGTCGGTGCTCACAAGACACAGAATGAAGGATTAAAAAAATAGAAGAGGAATAGGATAGGATACTCTTTCATAGTACGCGTACAACAGGATTTAGCGATACTCGTAAATATGGTAAACTTGCCTTGAGATAATTGCGAGAGTAAAAATTTACAGAGGAGGAAGGAGACTCTTCTCGTTTCTCTATTCTCAAGCAACAGCTTCGTTCGTTCCTTGGTTCGAAACGATATACTACTTTTAATTATGTTCACGAGGACGTTTTAGTTATAAGCACGTACCAATCTCTCTCCCTCATTCCCATCTCTTTTCTTTATTTTTTCTTTATTTTTTCTTCATTTTATTTATCTCAGTCATTTTCTTTCAGACAAAATACAAACCTGTAAGGTTGATTAAGTATTCGAGGTTGGTACATGCGATAGGACGAAAAAAAAGGGCGTACGTAACTTACTACTTTCGATAGGTAAAACGCGAAGAAAGTATCTGAATAAAAGGGATAATAATAATACGTCGTCGCGTGTTTTGATAAAAACAAGTTTAAGGAGAACACGAGACTCTAACTATATTTATTTTCTTATCGAGATTAAAATAGTTATTTTTTAAATATCCCGTGTTAATATATTTTCTCTTATGTCTTATTATTGCATGCGTGCGCGTGGGGGATAAATATGTAAATACTTGGAAAATTAGTTACATCTTAATCGCGATTTAAAAAGGTGTTATACAAAGTATCGATTGAAAATTATTGTCAATTTAACTCTTGACGTTTGTTCTTATATTGGTGTCAAAAGTTTCATAGAATATGAATGAAAATGTAAAAAAGCACAATGTGAAATGTCGTGATGGTATTAACGATGATTATCGGATAATCGTTAGATCGTTGTTAGATCGTTAAGAAGGTTAGAAAGGAGCCTGAGTTTCTTATGAAAGATTGTATTCTTGTCGTTGAACAGTTCGTCGTTAACTTAATAGCCATCGTGGCCTATGATTACAAGCAAGTGGTTTTACAAAAAAAAAAAAAGAAGAAGAAGAAAAAGAAAGGAACATGCGCGCCGTTCTCGAAAGAGAGAAAGAAAAAGGAGTGGAGTAAAAAATACTTCAAGGAGTAAAAGCCTACTCCGTGTCCTTGCACGTAGCTGACAAGGATATGATGAATATCGAGCCGTGTAAGAAAGCTTAATTGCGGTAGGTAAAGACCAAGCGTTAGTTACCCATTTTCAACTACTACTACTACTATTACTACTACTGCTACCCGCTACTAGTACCGCTACTAGTTTCGCTCGACGAACTTTATCACCGTACCTTTATCTCTACCCCGATGATTTACTTTAATAGTCATTTACCCGAGATAATTCGAATAGATTAATCAGCCACTTTCTTCTCGCACCTTTGAATCATTGGTACCATTCACAAAATTTCTTATTTTTCTCCTTCCATTTCAACATTTCAATCATTTTCTATCTAATTCTATAATTTTCCTAATAACGAGTTTCAAAAGGAAAGTGGGATATAAAATACGATATGAACAACTAAAAAATATTTGTGAAAGCAACATATTTCAACAATTTCCTATTCTATTTATCAAAATTTCATATAAATCCAAACATGTCAGAGAGTTTTCAAATATCTTTCCAAATAAATATAAATATTTAATTAACTCCGTTATTTACATATTGGCAAACAATCAAGTACACAGCAAACAGCAAATGTCTCATATCCCCGTCGAATACAATATCAAGAGAAAGCATCGATACGCGTAAAGACATAAAGAACGCAAAGTTCATATGTCATGTCCATGCTATGAAAGCCATTCCATGTTTGACTTTCGATTCAGTGAATGGTTTCACCGATACAACGATCAGAGTTATGCGAATATTTGACGTGCAACGATGGCTTTGACCCATCCTCGGCCCACAGACCACCACCACCATCACCCCATATACTTTTGCGTTGAAATCGTAGACGTCGGTTTGTTCCGTCGAGTGTAAGTTTCAGCATACTCGAAACTATCGGATCGACTGTCAAACCGTAATGTAGTCGAGCACGGGAGAGGGGGGAGGGGGCTTGACAAGAAAGATAGGAAGAGATAGTACGATTCAACCGACTCTCCTAAAGAGAGATCAGTTGAAACGGCGAGTAACTTTATGGAATAGCTTAAGAATTTTCTCAAACATTCTCAACTCGGATGAATGAATTATGGACTAGAGTCTGGGAAGCATTTTGGTATCCCTTTTCGGTTCCGTAGAAATACGCTTATCGATCTTTCATCATCCCGCGTTAAGAAATTCCAAGGAATTTGGTTCTGCGCCATTGTTACTCGACCCAACAACTTCAACTATCATTTTTCTATTTTTATCTTTTATAGAAATTCAAATAAATCCTTCGAATAATATCACGAAGAAAACCTCTCGTTATCTAATAGTTTTAATATTTTTTATAGATTTTAGTCTGCATATACGCGAAAAGAAAAGTCGATTTTTTCCAAAATTGTTGACCGGAATGACCCATTAAGACATCTAGAGACTGATCAAACCACATATGCACAGTCCCCAGATAATTATCCTATATCAACCAACCCCTGTATCAACTTGTCCTGGTTTCCCCTAATTATAACATTTTCAGTCCGAATCGAAATAGTTTATATTCCTAATCATTTCAACCGTTTTTGGGAAAAAAAAGTTACGAGATGATATTAACTCAAATAATATTAAACCGTGTTGTTCTATTTTTATCCTAATAATAAGTTAATCCCATAAGAGATATCGAAACAAATCTCTCAAGAACAAATGTTCATTATCGTCATAAATTACACTTACTAGAAAGCCCAGCGGTCTACTATGGGTGTGCAACCAAGCGTCAATGCAATAATTACCGAGATAGAATTAATGGACTATACGCATACGCAAAATGTCTAATGAAAAATGCAAATATTTGACACGGATCCGCGAATGGCGATCAAATAACAAAGGAAACGTTTAACGAAACATTCCAATATATGCATTAAAAGAAATATAAAAGATATTTAAGTTTAATATAATAGTGAAAGATCGTTTAATCACTGTCAAAAGTTGCATTTCTCTTGTAGTTTATACTTGTCTCTATTGGATGGGTATCGCATCGTATAGAATGCGGCCGGTAAGTCTTGTAAGGAGCTTTAATACTGCGGCCATCCCAGCTGTAATGTACATAATTAATCTCCCGTGCTTGGTTTGAGCAACGACGTGGGAATAGTATCGCAGTTAGGGAACTATCTTCCAGCTAGCACGTATATACATATGCATATACATAGAGAGAGAGAGAGAGAGAGAGTAGAAACGTCGTAGGACGTTATAGGCATCGGACCACGGATCCTAATGAGCAATTAGACCGAGCACGACCGATAATATTGATACAACGACAAACGTTGGATCTTGGAACATGGCCAACTGTGCTTGGGCAAACCTACCATCGTCTACTCTCAACCCTCCGTCTGTTTGTCTGTCTGTCTGTCTCTATCTCTCTAGAATAATATGCGGAGAGAGAGAGAGAGGAACTATCGAAAACAACTAAATTTACTAGTTTGCTTCCATTGTTCTTTCTATTCTTCGTGTTGTATTTTCTTTTAACTTATCAAGATGTTAGATAATAAAACGAGATCAAATGTCCGAGTGGGTTTAAATTAATTTATCTTCGTTCGCGAAAACAAATTCCTCCGTCGTAAGTTTGAAAATAATATTCCTATTATACCACACGACTGTCTCGAGTTCGTTTGATAATTTTTCTTACTGCAATAATAAGTAAATGAATTTCTTTTTCCTTGACTTCTCGTAGGATTTCGCGTCGTTGACGTATGAATAATTTAGAATTATTATTATTACTACTACTACTATTATTATTATTATTATTATTATTATTATTCACTTTGCTTTACTTTCTCTCTCTCCGTAATTACCGAGTCTCTAACTAGAGATATCAAGGAGTCCGTCGCACGTCTTAAGTTTGCCGTTGCATGAGTTACGAGTCGCATGAACGAAACCGCGGAAACTTGGCTCGTAACGCGTTCATAGTTTTGAGAATAGAAACGAATGAATAAACCGGCAAACGATTTAGCTCACGTTGTCTCGTTTCTCTTAATCGTGGAAATCTATTTATCGTTAGATGGATGCTTGCTGCGTCAGCCCAAAGAATGAAATCTGTCGTTGGCAAATAAGATCTTTATATTCGAATTAGTCACGAACAGTTGAAAATACTCGTTAGAAATACGAGATCGATAATTCGTTCCTTATTTTATTTCTATCCTTTTTTCGACGATTTTTACTCATATTTTCTCGGCAAATTTAAACCCCTAAAATATCGTAGTAGTAGGAGTATTAAAATCTTTAAGAATATACGTGCGAACGGGTGTCAGGGTACATTGGTGTATTTTATATAAGAGAAATAGATGTAATAATAAAGGAATTTAATATAAAATAAAGATCCCCTTTGAATATAGGAAACCGCGAACGTTATTTTACTTAATAAGGATTTATCGAAGTGTAAATAGGATGGAAGGAGCTATTTCGAAAGTAATCGAAGCGTAAAAGCAGTCTAATAAATCTACCGGCTAGAGAACGATGAATCTCTAAGGACGTCGTGTAATGGTGGAACCTTCAACACGTTGGATCCACCTAGTGCTCGCGTGCAAAAATTGTTTGGATAATCGCGTGTTCGTCATGCAACGTCCATACAACTCTTCCACAAACCGTCCAACTTTCTAGAAACTTCCCTTAGATCCCGAAGAGTACTTCCTTCGATCGTAACAACTCTAATATGTTACATGTGTAGCGCTCGTTTTGAACGTGCTTCGGAATATAACTCACGGAAGTATTCATTTTTTTTCCTTAGTTAGACCAAAAACTCGAGAGATAAGTTTCAACAATATTCTATTTATGGTTCTTCTATAATTAACAAATATATTTCTCGAGTTGTTCATTCAATAATTATACTTTTATTTATATATAATTGGAGCAATTGGTTGTCCTTATTCGACTCCTAAAGGTATACCCAATTTCTCCCTCTCTCAGCCCGTTTAAATTCCCGATCCGAAGGTTTTGTCGGCGTTGATGGCGAATAACGTCGTCGACACGTACGGAGATGGGTGAAACTAATTTCCGCTCGGAGATGAAACAGCTCTCTCGGCGTTTAATTCGTGCTTCGGTATCAATGAGGATAGAGTGTTAGAGGGTAAGGTAACGTTAACGCTTTCCTCGAATACTCCTCTGCTAGATATTACAGGTTACCTCCAAATCGAGCGAACGAAACCTATTCGAAATCCTTTTTTAACTGGCATAACTTTCTATTTTTATTTCTATTTCGACACACGCCTCTTGTATTCGTATCGTTATAGAAAGACAAAAAAAAAACAAATTAAAGACGGGCGAGTTAATGAATTAAGAAAGTATGCGCATCTTGCAGAATGCAACGAATAGTATACGACGTTGGCATAGCAGAGACGTTTCGAGCCCGATGACACGTAGAGCTCAACGTTCCTTCGACATTCCACTCGAAATCTCCCTACGATCGCGAATCCACATCGTTGCTTCTCTATCTGAACACAGGGCGAGAAAAGATCGCCTTCCTAAAGCTTTTAAGAAACGACGAAAAGAGAGGAACGCACTCTATATTACCGAAATACACAATGCACACGGTAGAAACGTTGGCGAAACTTTTCACCCAACATTCCAAAGCAATCGACTAATATAAGGACAAGTTGATGCAAGAGTAAGCTGCTGGTACATTGACATTTTCTGGACACTGTTTATGGTTACTGTACTTTTAAGTTGGAACATTGGAATTTATTATACTACGAAAGAGAAATGAAGGAAGAAAGAAATAAGTATGGAGTACTTATTCACGCAGGATTATACATAAAAAGATGGTTTCTTTTTTGTTTTATTTGTTTTTTGTTTTTCAAACACACGACCTAAATACGAAGACCACCATATGCTCTTTTTTACATCGTGCTTCGACCGTTGTTATTCTTGAAAGAAAGAATTTATTGCAACAACGAATTTTTTTCAACGCCAAGGATATATGACCGATGATCGATGCTACATACCATATTTATTTACATTTACTACCTTTTACAAAGTTTACCAAAAATGATGATAAAGCGCGATGGAAACGGAACAACAAACACACTTCGAATTTTCTACTCCTAAAGTCAAACAAATAACAAATTTAAAAGAAAAAAAAACGAAAGAGAACAAACCAAAATTTTATATATAAATGTCTTATAGATAAATATTTAAATTGTCAGATAACTGATTCGACAGCTAAATTTCAATCTTGTTTGATTTCCTTAAAACCAGCCATGTCCGAAAGCCTGCTAACATGTTTTTTTTATCTGACCGAAATACAGAAACAAAAAAATAGATAAAATAGCAACTTTATTTTAGGTTGTAATACATTCATCCCGTTTTCCCTATTTGGGAAAAACATTTAAAACAAAAAACCAATTTTTTTGGCGTTTTTACAAAATGGAAAAAATGGAATGAATACATGTTACAACCCGATACTTATAAGATTTACAGTGTAAAAATGTAAAAGTGCATAGTAGTATTATGCATAGTAAATGCACAACTGATTCAAACAACACATCTGATTTCAAAAAGTTACCAAATGCACGAATTCAAATTCCATTTGCATTTGAAATGTACGTATACAATAACAATGGCGTAATCAGAAAAAAGAAGCATACAATAAAGAATTGTATCTATGATACATGACATGAACCTTCTAAAGCCGTCGATAAACAAATGGAAACTACGACAAAAGGCAATTTTCGTTGGGGTCTAGCAAATTAAAGTCGGTTTCACGCGAAATTACGCATATAATAGGTACTGAATATACATATACACTAATGGAAGAGTTCACACGAAGATTCTCCTGAGATAACTCTAGGAATATACTGATTTTATATATCCTGGGAACCTCAGTCCCTGGTGATATTTTTCGTATAAAGTCGGCAAACGAAATGTTCAAAACAAATGACTTTATTTACATAGAAACTACATCATAGCTCAGCTTGATTAACAAAAGAAGATAATATTGAATTGGCCAGAAAGTTCCTACCGATTTAAACAATAAGATAATAATATTCAAATGCAAAATTTGTATACGAAGTCTGTTTGATAAATCCGTGACTTTTAAATACGCCATAAACACGCATGCACGCATACACATAGATTCTCGTGCACTCACAACGCGACACAAAGAAAAAACACATTTCCCTTAGCTTTCCTTATCAAGAAATCGTTTTTACACACATTTTAGACACATTTATACGCACACTCCTAATAGTAATCGCCCTTCGTTATCTACTTTTTCTATTTCTTTCCGAATTTTCTCTTATCCTCGCAATAATATATTATTTGAAAATAAAATAAAAATAACGCAGAATAAAATGATCAGCAAATAGAAGTAAAACTTCGTCACTTCTTTCCAACATTACTAATCCGCAAGGATAATGATAATCTAAGAAAATCAGAAGAAATCACGTATGTGTACTACACTTTGCTCCTGATATATCCACTAAATTAAAATAAAATCATATTAATGTTGATATTGCAAGTCGAAGAGTCTTAAAAATCGACTTAAGAATACGAATTGAATAAGTTTATAGGATCGCATAAAAGTCGGATCTGATAATGGGAAGAATTTTTCTCGAGGGAATGTTTATGCGAGAGATTTAGAAATTATTTTTTCTATGAAACATATTTTTCTCCAAAGTACGCATAGCATCAGTCAAGATGATAGAAAGTTGCAATACCAACGAATGATAAAAATAAGAAATTTCCATTAAAAGTATTTTTTCATTCAAGATTAGTAGTAATTCTTCAATTTGTATAGTTTTTATTCGATAAGACCACGATTAAATGGACAATGGCAGATTTAAAATGAACACGTGCCATTTTTAAATCTCCCGCCGATTACTGTATTTACGATTATGGCGCTTTAGTCGCGCGGAGAATAAAATAACAAATTGACTCTAACCTTTCTTACAATTTAGTCTATCAGCAATATTTGAGTAATAATATTATGAGATTATACCAAAGAAGAAATTTTTTAAGTATCCATATTTAATCGTCAAAATTCAAAGACATTCAATTAGATTTTCGTGATGGCATCTGACGGCCAAAAAGTATTTCAAACAAAAATAATTATACAAACTGTCCTAAAAGTCGCTCTGCCGTGAAAAGAAAAACAAAACAAAACATTCAAATTATTTAATTAATAAAATTGAAATATTTTGTTTTTCCACTTCAAAAGATATGAATTTTGGTGTACAATGTTATTTCAAAAAGTATGGGCCACTACCTACTAAAAATGAATTTATTTCTTTTCAGTCCGGTTAAGTTACTTCTGGGACAATCTATGCATATTAATTATTTATTTATTGAATTCACGTATAATAACATTGAGGATGATATAAATATAACTGTACTTTTTAATTGAAAAATAAGCATTATACGCATTTGAACAACTTAAAAAGTGTTTTCAATGCTTTATATAACATATTACAATATAAAATTAATTATATTTCAAGATGACGGCACCAGTAAGTACAGCGATGGACAGATTAAGTGCTGCATTAAATTCAAATATAATACCAAATCAAGAGTACTTACTCCAAGGCTCAGTAATGGATAGTGTTGTTGAAGTGTTGCTTCATAGATTAAGAGGATTATGTGACAACGTCGATAGTGGACCTGAAACATTCAACGACCATGAAATGTGCTTTAGTATTAGAAGGTATCTAATTAAAGTCATAAAGAGAAACTGATGAATAATAAATAAATTTAAGTTTATATATAAATATTTTGTTTTGCAGAGGACCTCCTCCAGAACAGCCATTATTATTACGAGTCAGGAGAGCTTTGGATTATCAAGATATGCCTTGGCAATTAAGATACATAGGTCAACCTGAATTGGGTGACAAATCACGTCCTACAATTGTTCGCAGCAGTATAGATATTGCTACAAGCAATACAGTTGTTGAATTTTTAACCGAGTTAGGTTGTAGACTAGATTTTGAATACATTGCTCGAGGTTACATGTTCCGCAAAGGTAGACTGAAAGTCACAGTATCAAAGATTTTCAAAATGGGTCAACAAGGAAAAATACCTGAAAGCGTTGAAGCTATATCCCAAAGTTATTTAGTAGAATTAAGCGTTCTTGCGCCAAGCGGTCAAGATGCAATAGCAGAAGATATGAGAATATTTGCAGAGCAACTTAAACCTTTGGTTCAACTTGAAAAAATTGATTACAAAAGACTTGTTCATTAATACATGCTTCTATATGATATAAAGAAAATATTAATGTCATATCTTTTTTGCTAATTAATTTAATAACATACAATAAGTAAATAATCTACATTTATGTATATATACGCGTTTGTAAAAATAAGTTTTTGTCTGATTTACAATTTAGAAGTTACTCGAAATAATCAAATTTGGTGACGACTCGCACTGTATATAAACATATAATATAACTATATCAGATAAATTATTTATTTCAGAAATATTACACTGATTTCTTTCTATCTAATTAATCAAAACATAATTACAAGATTGATATCATTTTACAGATGACGACAGTCCAAATTTATTGATTAAATTTTTCATATTTTACGGTCAGAGAGTAACTCAAATCATATTAAGAGTGATAAGAGAATATTAAAGTCTATCAGTAAAAAACGTAGCCATTGGCCGAACGTTACTTATTGACGTTACTAGACAAAAAATTAACTTTCGACGATTGGTAACACATTGCAGGGAGTTTAGCCTCAAACCATGGAAACTACACAAGGAGTACGAGCTCAAACGTATTAATTGGCAAAATCTGTCCACGCAAATCGCAAATTTAAGTTTTCTTTTTTCACCACCAGATTTTAAAGTAGTCACTAGATTAATTCTTACTATTTTCAAAGCGCCCCCTGTGTTCTTGGCGTCTTTGTGCGAAAATATTTTTATTATATATTTCAGGTAATTAATTGTGCAAAAAATATTAAATAATAATAAATTTTCTTATAATTTTCAATTTGACTTAAAATCAAAAGTATATGTATACCATATATATATATATATATGTGTGTATAAGCCTTGTCGCCATTTTGATTATTATTGGAGAAGAAGCAAGAACGCATCATCAGAAACTTCCACTTCACGTGCATTCTTCCGGCTATCATCTCGGAGTAGGAAAGTGTGGTAGCACTTGCAGTGTTTCTCGCTTGTGGGTCTCTCAGTTTTCTCCGCAGTAAGTAAAAATAAGATTCGGCAGAAGAAAATAACGTAAAGTATGTACAATAAAATGATTGGATGACAGAAGTACAAAATTTGACGTACTAAAGTCGGAGTAGTGACGAAGCAATGTTGGCGTCAGTTCACCTCGTTATAATCGTTTTCAACGTTTTAATGTAGAAATTATAATTATTATCGTACGCGTTAATATATAAAAGTGTTTTATTTTTATATTTTTCAAAATTGAGTGAATTTTGAAGATATACTCTTATATAAATGTTACAAAAATAATTCGATTTCTATTTAATTTTTAATTGTAACGTAGCCATGTTGCAATGGCGTCATATATCAATATAACATGGCGACATTACGATTACTTTTTATTATATTTATTAATTTTTGCGATATTTGAAAAAAGTCCATTAAGTGTTGTATGATACGCGAAGAACTTGATATGATGAAAATTATTATTAACATTACAATATAGAATATATTTACATAGTGCATGCTTAATAGTTTAATCATAACCGGTCGATATATTTCTTCAAAAATGAACTAAACGAACGCTTACGTGATTAGTCAAATTTTCTGTCACATCTGATTGAACGTTTTGACTGAAGTTATAATTTGTTATTTCTGCTTGAATGTATGTCTGTTTTCTTCCATTTAAACTATTTTCCTTGAATTCTCAACCCTTTTGGCGCTTAGCTATAAATGCTCGCTCCGAGCGGACAGCAGCATTGACCACAATTCATTTTCGAACGCTCCGCCGCGGAAGTGTTCATTTATTAAAACCAATTTTCACTTCTTTATTTTATTCTTTAGCCCTTTCTCTCTCACTCATCTGTTTACTTTTATGTCCTTAACATTAAGTAATTTTTTATTCGACTTGATTACAGTATAAGCCATGTCACGTTATCGAGAATGGGAAATCTCTTGTAAAGTCTACATTGGTAATTTGGGAAGTAGTGCTAGCAAACACGAAATCGAGAGTGCATTTAGCAAGTATGGTCCATTGAGGAACGTATGGGTTGCGAGAAATCCACCAGGTTTTGCTTTTGTCGAGTTTGAGGATCCAAGGGACGCAGAGGATGCTGTTAGAGGATTGGATGGAACGTGAGTATTTTTATATCATTAACCCTTTGAGTGCTATGAATGCATTAAATGAATGTGATATTTTACTTTTAGACGGTGCTGTGGTACAAAAGTAAAGGTAGAGATGTCTACTGGGAGAAGGAGACATAGTGGTGGTGGTCGCAGGCCAGGTCCACGATATTCCAGGTAAGAAATCTTCAGATGTTAAATATCTGCATTTTACAGCCACTTTAAAGCTGCAGCAGATGGCTATGTATCTCACCAAGTAGGTATTATGGTGAACTGTCTAAGTAATGGTATCAATAAAAAGGTCTAAGGGTTTAAATGACCTTTTTTTATGCACAACCAACGAACCAATAACTTGTGTAATTTTTTTTTTGTTATATGTATATCGTGTCTCAATATAGGAATGCAAGATAGAACAAGTATATTCATATTACATTCGTTCAATATCACTGCTCTTCTGGCTAGTGCCTTCATTTTAAATATACTGGTATTATCTAATTTGAAATATGTAGCAATTTAAATGAAAAATTTCAGTAACTTTTTTTTATTACATTCTATTGCATTTCTATTACATAATAGTGTAAAAAAAAAAAAAACAACAACAAGAACAAGAAACTTTGACGTTAGCTGAAGAGCACAATAGTTGCATGAATACCTCCAGATAAGGGAGATGCTCGAGGAAATAATAGTCACGAGGTGTAGTGTTTTATTAAGTATTGCTTAGAGCCCACATTTGTCCTATTTTATTGTCCTTGTGAATATGCTTAGTGAACAGGACTTACGTACCATATATCTTTTTGACAAATTTATAGGTCCAGATCTCGCAGTCCTCGTAGGAAATCTCTGGGTCGTTATCCAAGGTAAGATTTTTTTAGCCTCATTGCTCACAGTTTTCAGGTGCAAGTAGTGAAAGAGAAAAAAAAGTGATACAGGGTGATCGTCGATACTATCAACAGAAGATACATACAACAGTTTTTTAAATTTTTTTTAGGTCTTTGTCAAGAAGTCCAAGAAGATCATCCATTAACAAATATACCAGGTAATCGTCTTTTTATACAATTTATACAATTTTTAGAGCCCCAGCTAGGAGAGATGGAACAATATGAATTTGCAAGTATGTATTTGCAAGTATAGCTTGTATCGTGATAATTGCTATCGTGCACGCAGTATCACAACAGATCATATCTGACGTATAGTATTATGTACGACACCATTTTGCAAAGCTGGTATTGCACAATCGTCTATATTGACGGTTGAGTAATACTTTTCGATCAGCACGAGTTGGAGAGGGCAGGACTTAAGTGCTCTACTGTAAAGGAACAATGAAGAGGTAGTTTGGAACAAATGAAAAAAGAAAATTCTGATGAAGATCAAGAATTATTAAAGTTGGAGACTGCTCTTCGAACTTTGCCCGGTATAAGAAGAAGCAGGACTGGTGAAATAAAAGTAAATCAGCGGTATCTGGTGTTAATTTTTTGAATCCAAAGTAAAAATTTCAATTTTATTACAATTATTATTCTTCTTCTTCTTCTTATTATTATTATCGTACTCTACAATCTGGTTTGTCATTGTACAATTTTTAATAGTTCTTCGATATCCGAAGTCTGATATTTTATTAACGGAACGGTAAATTGATATCTTCTTTTATTACTATACTTTTTCTATTTGTATTGAAATGAATTTCAATGATTAACCAAAGACTTCTGATTACGAATTAGATCATCATATTAATAAATTGAAACACTATAATACTTCATTTCGTCTTATCGTATACACTCTTATGCAATTACTTTGAAAAATAACACGTATATAAAATATATTTTCTAATATATATAATTAAATACATTTAATTACTTAGCTATCTTGCATTTTGCATATCAATAAAATTACAGAAAGAAAAGAAAAAAAACTAAAGAGGGAGAAAGTAGAAGAATAGAAAAAGAAAGTAACATTATCATCACATAGACTTGTTAGTTAAAAACAGGAGAGAAAAGAAAGAAAGAGAGAGAGAGAGAGTAGAAGAGCCTTTTCGTTGAAACATTGTAGAAAGTGGGCAGTCTAGGATAATCAGTACAAATAAGATTAAATTATCAAATTGGTATCGTGTGCTTCTTTCAAATCTAATTTAAAAAGAAACAAATAATGATAATACCTATAGTGGCAAGGAGTATGATAACATCGATGGTTATATTGCTAAAACTGACGTTTGCAGATTCTACCAGCGTCAGCTCCTAGCTCTTCTCGTCTCCCCGCCACTACTACTACTACTACCACTACTACTACTACCACTACTACTACTACTACTACTACTACT
>NW_014569636.1:336031-391331 GCF_001313835.1 Polistes canadensis | reverse complement strand
CTACTACTACTACTACTACTACTACTCGTCCACCATCACGTTAAACTTAGCCGACAACGCGACCGCCACTTCTCTTCGACCAAGCGCAAAGCAAAATGATCACCTACACACCATCCTACCACCACCCAACCAAGTACCATCACCACCACCAACCACCACTACATGTTCACAGTTGTCTGGTATTTCACCGATTTTCAAAGATTTTTTATCATTTTTTTTAATACAATTTTTTTAAAATATTTTTTTAAATTAAACATTTTTTTTGTTTCTAATTATTACAATTATTATTATTATTATTATCGTCATATTTACCTTTTTCTTTTTTTTTTTTTTTTTTTTTTTTTTTTTTTTTCTTTGTTTTTTCTCTCAAGCAGCAAATCTTTAGTACGACGTGCAAAACAGTTGAATCATTAGAGCAACGAGAAATGATTTACTAACATGTTGACTGTGCAGCATCGGTTGTCAATGACCAGAACTTGTTTTTTTTTCTAAGAGTCCATTATAATCATTAGTGACCAGATCGATTACAATGTTTAGATTATTAAAATCAATAAAATATTAAATAATACTATATTTTTAAATACTTATATTATTTTACAATAAAAACAACTGGAATTAAAACATTATTTATTATGTTGCAAAAGTTCCATACAATGTCATCCTTTATTCTCTTGTCGGTCTCTGAGAATATCATGCAAATCTAATTTGGCAGTCAATGAGTTAAAATTATTTTTCAATAGTTCATTTTCGTTTTTTAAATTTCTAGTGGATTATTATTTTATTTGATAAATAGAGCACTTCGGACCAGAGAATTGCAATTTTATTGTATATGTATATATACATGTTAAATGCATCCATTACGTATGTTTGTATGCACGTGCCCGTACTTTTTGTACGCGTGCATGTGTGCATATACACATACACTAATTTTTCATTCACTTACTTACACGTGTTTTGAATTTTGTGTATTTTTAATGTATATATACATATGAGTCATAACAATTACCGTAAAAAAAAAGAAATAATAAAAAGAGATTATTTAACTACCAGATTAATCCTTATTTTTTTCTTGGTTTTTTCTTATTATTGGTGAGATGTCATTTTGTATTGATTCATAATTGTGTCTAACTAGTCTTATCACCCCTTAGGTATATAGGAGTTAGTTCTAATTCTATTACAGTTGGCTTGCGATGATTTTTTGTATATATGTGTTTAATTACGTTACTTTGTCTTGATTTCGTATTCGTTCGTTCGATAATTAATTAACTTTATACTTTGTTTTTAATTTTATATACTTTATTATATGTGTTTATATCAGTTAAAAAATATTATAAAAAAAATAATGAATAGAATGTTAATTTATAAAATTGTAATAATATGAGAAAGCGAATACGATACTTGGCAAGGATACGTGTTAGAATTAAATTTCTTGTCTAATTTCTTGCCTTTCTGGTATAAAAGTATTTTGTAATTTTGTAGGTCAAGGTCCCGCAGTCCACGTAGAAGATCTTTGACCCGTAGCCGCAGCCGTGACCGCCGTTCTCGCTCGGATTCTCGAGATAGACGGTATTTTTGATGATTATAATTAATTAATAATATTTATTTCTTGATTTCAATATATTTATTATCAACTATTATATATCATAAACCTAATGCGTTTCCCAATAGTTGCATTAATCTTTGTTTATTTTTGTCTAAAATAAATTTTGGACAAAGTATTTAAAATAACGGCTGAGGCGGTACCTGGCTGCAAGTACATCATCGTCATGTTGCATTTGCAAAAAAAAAAGTTCAACTTATTAGGAAATAGTGTCGCTACGCTATGACGTACGGCGGATGGTTTTTTTTTTTTATCATCAGGGATTTTATGGTGAGCCAAAGAAAAAAGATTTATTAGAAAGAAAAGGAAAAGAAATCGCAGATATGACAGAACTATTCGTGGCTGTGAACTTATTAAATTTATGAATTTAACTAGTTATCGAATCGTGACATATTTCACTATAATATAATTAACGGAGATATTGTACTGCGCGAAAATACCATTTATTACTCTTTCTTATGCAGGTTCGAGTTACTTGTCTACGAACACCTTCTCACATCTATCATCCCACATTTCCAAAGAGGTCGCGTTTACCGCCTCTCTGGATGCAACAGCACACGATTTTTTCCAAACAAGTCACCTATCCATGTACTAACCGTACCCATCGCTGCTTGACAGGAATATCAAATAAAGAAACAGGCTCAATCCTTTGTACAGATATTATTTATTTTATTTATTTATGTTTGATAATGTTTATTGAAATTTGTAATCTTTTCATTCAATTATTATTTCTTATGAAATGCATTAGGTTTTTTCATATAATAGACGATCAGGGATTTACCGAAATGAAAGTAAATGCTGCAGCGCGACACGCAAATATTATACTTTAGTAATATTAGGATGTGCAGAAATAAACATGCTATGGTTTTAACCGATTTATTACGGGGGAAAAAAGTATTTGCAAAAATTAAAATAAATTTTACTAATCTGAAATCACATTTAAATTAATGTCAATTAATAAGATGGATAGTGTTGCAAGTTAGAAATTTATTTTTGATTCTCTTGAACAACAATGCTGTAGAGTTAATTAATCAAAAAATAAAGGTAAAATAATTTGATATTAAAATCTGTTTCTAAAATATATTAAAATCTGTTTCTATAATATTAATTACAGTTAAATGCTGAATATGATGGAAACCGGACAACCCTTGTGGACAAGATAAAATTTGACACGTCTTATGTGTTTGCATTTGTATATTAATGATATAATATATTTACAGTCATATCATAAATAAACAAAAGTAAACATTGATAAAAAACAACGCTCAGAAATACATATACAAAAACATATATCGTACACAGAGATACAGGTAAACTTATATGGGACAAACATACTGACAAATTCACACAATAAAAATAATTGAGAGCGCTTTTCAATTTCGGACGTGTTGGCTTAATTGCTGTAAAGTGTATAAGTGGAAAAGAAACTGAACCCATTCACTTTCATTCTTTGTTAAGGATAACTTTAATAATTAACCTTTTAGCTATGATGAGACTGGCCGTGGCATTTGTCAGCCACCTAGTACAGAAATGGCATATAGACAAACAAAATATATATGGCAAGAAGAAGTGTGTCTATCAAAACAAATAATATTTTCTGCTATTTGATTAATGCACGTATATTTAAAACAATATATGAATAAGTAAAGTCACGATGTGACAGTGACACTAAGTAGCTAAAAGGTTAATAACAATAATAATAGTAATAATTAATAACAAATAATAAACAAAAACATGGAAAAGTTAATGCTGCATCAAAGAAATTGGAATAAATTTAATATTAGAATATTGAATTTGAAAAAAATTGAAAAACAAGAAAAAAAAAAAAACAAATTAATTTGTGTTTCATTTACTTATTTTGTACCATCATGTAATAGTTATAAATAAAAAAATCTATAAGTAGTATATTATTATGCAATACCTCATTTTAAGTCCGTATTACCTAAAGCGAGCATACATAATCTTGCACCTTGCTGGCACAAATGGTAATCTCTGATCGGTAAAGACAATGTTTCATCGAGAAGTTTTAATATTTTCAAATAAGTTTCCAGAGCTTCATTGTGCTGTCCATCTTCGAGATGACGCGAAGCAACTTTAAACAGCATATCTGTATCTTGTAATGCTTTTAAACCCTTCAATATGTTTGTATTTTTCCCACATTTTTGACAATTAATCATAAACTCATCTGTGTTTGTACTGATTGGCAAGACATTGCCGCAAGATTTTCCTGAGTCGCATTTAAACCTAGATGTTATTTATTTGTTTATTATTATTATTATTATTATTATTATTGTGAAAATAATGAAAGTTTGATAGAATTGGTTTATTATTCAATAGAAATAGGAATAAGAGCACGATAGCAAGAAAAAAAAGAAACAATTAGGAGATAGGCGAAAGAGAAAATAAAGAAACTAAAAATAAGGGACATTGGAAAGGAATAAGAAATTATAAGAAAAAGGAAAGATAGAGAGAAAAATAGAAGGAAAAAAGCAAAAAAGATAAAGGTATTTCAAAGCAAGGATAGCCATTCAAAAAGCCAAATTGTAATACCTACATTTGCAATCAAGACGTTTTACCATTAATGAAATTTTTATTTGTTGTATACTTTTTTATACTATTGATTTTAATGTGCAAAATTATTATTTTTAGTATTATAAATTTGACGTTTATTTTATCGTTACACTATTTAATTATTAATCATTTATTATGTTATTGTGAAAAGGCAAAAATTGGTACTATTGAATTATATTTATATTACTGTTTTCATTGTTTAGTATTGTCAAAAATTTAGGTTTTTAAATTAGTTATTGAATAAATAAATTGACACACGCAGAAATTGATTGTATACGAATTTAAATTGAAGTATGAAACTAGTAAAAATTGTTAAAAATCTAAGCCATACAATTCGTAATTTGTTTGTTTATACCATAAGATGTAAAAGTTTAATTTGATACCTGAAGATTGTAGGATCTATTTCTTCCAATAAGGGCCAATGGCCGATGCATGCCTTGCACTTGCAATCGAACCAATACTGTACTCTTAAATTTCGTTTTCGTACACTTTCAGGCATCGTAGTAAATATAGGACCATAATTTTCAGATATCTCCTCACCTTCCTCAATCGTTCGAATTGCTCTAACAATGATAGTCGTACCAATGAAATACCTGAACAAAAAAGCCCATATTATTGATTGTAATAATAGAAATATAAAAGATTGAAAGAATTTGGTATACCTCACGACACCAGGATTACACGAATGATTAAGCAATGCTACTGTAGGATATACACCACCACCAATGAAAAGATTTTTAGCATTTGCGAGTGACTTTTTTTTGGATTTTATTTTTCTGTTACTTAACTCTGAAATCTGTGATGAGAGAAATGATTACAAAATTCCAATAGATAGAAATAGAAAGATTGAATAAGATTGTTTTAAACAATTTTACCTCGTGGGAGTTAAATTGTAGCAGCTGCAAATGATGCAAAAGTAGTTCACCTACAAACAATTCAGCGTCCGAGAGCTTTACCTCGAATGAATCAGGTGTTTTATCGTTGTTAGATAAATACGTTGTTGTTTTTACAAGTCTCAATAACCAAGCAGCAATATAAGCTCGATGAAATATATCTTCACTTGTACGTTGATCTTCGTGAGTCACTATGAAAATGCATACCACATATACATGAAATAAAGTTTCTCTTGTCTGATTTTTTGTTAAACTTTCACACACAATAAATATTGCAAATAATTATAAAAGATTTGTGTAAAAACCGTAATCTTTACCTAAATCATGAAAAGATTCGTAATCATTTCCTTTATATGGTTTTTTTTCTGAAATTTCACGTTTCTCTTTGGTGGATGTTAAACGTTCTCTCATTTCAACAAATTCCTTGAATGGTCTTTGAAGAAGACTTCTAAGAGCTAGAATGCACGTGATCGAAGCTTGGGATAGCCATAAAACTGGCAACAAATTGCATTCACGAATATGCAATTCAGCATCTTTATCTCTGCAACGAGTACTGCAATAAACCACGCAACTGCAAACGTTACAAGCTGCTGGTATTGGTACGATTATCTTGGAGAAACAGAAGAAGCAATGATTCAACCTAAAAATGAAGAATCGATACTGAATTGTTTTACGTAATAATAAGATGAGTATACAAATTCATGCCATTTATTCATTTGATCAAGTCATTTTACTTATTGTTCTATCCTAATTACCTGTACTCCTCTAATAAAAGAGCGCAATGTGGTTGTTCAATAATAAGAATTTCGCCAGGTAAAATTTTTCTGGTAGCAATAGCGTGTCTTCCTATCTCACTATCATCATCGTTTTTTATTTCCACAAGTTTGCTACAAGCTGGATAAAAAGGATTACGTTTGACTATTTTTGGTATAATTTTCTGTACATTCGTTTCATTTCCGATGATTTGCTGTGGAACTATCTTAGATTTTTCTTTCAATTGTTGACCTTTCTCCATCAAGCTCAACATTAGCATGATATCGGTTCCTAATTTGTTTTTTCGATCAGAAGAAAGTTTTGCATCGTCCAATAATTGTAACGCGAGTCTAAAACATTCTATCGCTTTTCTGTTATTCTTCAGAGCTAGAAAACATCTTGCTCGCCTTTCTTCCACTTTGTATCGAAGTTCTTTAGGATAATTCAATCGAAGTGCTTCTTCTATATCCTCTAAAGCATGCTCGTATTTTTGCAAATGATAAAGTGCTGCTGAACGATTTGCAAGCATCACTGGAAGATCTAAACACACAATTTTCAAATAATCCACAGTGAATTTTACATTATTCGTGACACTTACGATAAATACAAATCTGGAAAACGATACTATTACAATATATTAGATTAAAAAATATAAATAATATTTCTTTAAAATAGAGCCAACCACGAAATGAAATATTTATTATAGGATTTGTTATCATCCTAATTTTGATGAACGGTAAAACGCATTTGTACCCTTTTGAGGTGCCAGAAGTACAGCTTTTGAGTACGCGTCCAAAGCTTCTAGATAATCCTCACTTCCAAAATAATTGTTACCAATATTCTTAAACTTCAAAGCTTTCACACCGTCTTTGATTTCATGATTGTCAATTTCAAAGGACAAATGATGGGCTTCAGGATAACTCAATATAAAAGCAATTCTTTCTGCGTTTGATCGAAGATTGGTAAATTTCTTAAAATCCTGTTGAGATATCGAATTTCTTACAGCAAACAAATTTGAGGAAAAGTAATCACTGATCTCGTAGTCCAAATTGTACGCCATGTCGAAGAAACAAAACGCGATTTCATATAATTTACTGATTAGAAATGACGACACGTTGTCGGTCGACGACAAATATTCCTACTACTGCTACTGACATCAACGATTCTTTCCTGCAACCGGTTCAGTTGCCTTACCCAAAAAGTTCTCTCTTACTGTTACACACTATTTCCGTACCTGCTATTTTTATAACGCTGCAACGTTCCGCGACCGAAACGTTTAGAGAGAACAGAATAATAATAATTAAACACAAGAACGTAATAGACAAATTACTAATTGATTATGTCTACAATAATTGTTGGAAAGAAATTACATTTTTTTTATTTATATTTTATTTCAATTAGCACACACACATATAGCACTCGCATTTTGTATGTCGCGACAATTGTAGTATGAAGAAAAATAGAGACCCGACATCGATCATTCAAATAGTAATTTATAGCGTGTGCTTATTAGAATAAAGCTAATCTTAATAATAGCATAAATGCGGAGGTATTTTAACATTTTCTTATATATATATATATATATATATAATACATAAATTATTGTTAAATATTTACGAGTATGAATACAAGTGTATGATAATAATTATGTTACACCTTTTACAGATCTCTTTGTATTTTTTTCTTCTTTTTTTTTTAACTATTTATATTACAAAACTATATAATCGTTTTTTATCTCGATAATATATTTCTTTTTTTCTTATTAAAATGTATATTAAAATTTAGGAAAGTTCTCATTACCGCGTTCTATATTACATGATTATGACAAATAATAAATAGTTTTAATAATAGAAACGCGCGAAGAGAACGATAATTATTCATAGAAAATAAATATTCACGAGTTGAACAATACATTCTCTGTCTGAAAATATGATATACATTTAAAACAAGAGATTGTAGAAAGAAATGTAGTAATTAAGTAATCTCTTAGTTCGTGATCGACGGAAAGATTAGGTTTTATTTTCTATGAATTTCTAATAAATTCGTATAACACGTATGAGCAAAAGCAAATAATATTTCGTTATAAAAGAAAACAAACGCGATAAAGGAATAAAATTGATGATGATAATATTCGAGAATTGTACGATTACGATCGACTTGATGATTTAAAAGACGATGGAAACGTAAGATTTGACTAGATGGCAACGTTATACTGATCATGTATAAGTGAAAACGCTGTGAAATCGAGTTTCGATAAGCCCTTTGGTTTTGATGTTCGGTTTCGAACTATCTGGCTCATCGAAATATCGGGTCTGACAATGAGTGACAGTATGTAATAACGGCATTAACCAATTTGCATCAGCAAATCCAAAAATAATCAGAGCGTAATAACTTACAATTTATTCAATGCCGAATAATTCTAACGCAATTTTTTCTGCAAACTTGCATTATTATTCAATTTGACTTCTTTCTTTGTTGTTAATCGCATATTTATAATAATGATGCAAATGGATTAATAATACTTATAGGGTGCTTCAAAATGATTAACTTACAATTAGGTTTACGCATATACATGTACATTCTGAAGTAACTCCAGGCTCGATAAAAAAGACAATGAATGAATATTATTTATTTTATCTTCCTCCCTTTTTACTTTCGTTATTCATTTACTGCTATTTATTTATTGGGTCAGTATTTGAATTCGAATTAAAATGTAACATTCTTCAATGCTATTACTCTATTTCGTTTAATTAAAAACCGATTGTTTATACTAAAGAAAATATGAATTTATTATATAAAATACTGACCCGAATAATATTCACTAATACTGACCAAATAAATAGAGTACTCATTTCTTGTTCCTTCTTTTGTTTATTAATTTAAAAATCGTAAGAAGCTTCCTCGATTTCTTTCGTATTCCTAAAACCCATTTTATAAAGACTACCAGCGATGACTCCTCCGACTATTGGACCAACCCAATAAACCCAATGATTCGACCAATACGTCAAGATAACTGCAGGACCCAAAGATCTTGCTGGATTCATGCTGCTACCAGTGAACGGTATGGCGGCCATATGCGAAACAGAAATGGCTAAACCTATCGCGAGAGGTGCCCATCCTTTCGTGTCGCTTCTTTTCGGGTCTGTAACTGCATGAACCACCAAGACCAAAAGAAATGTGATGATTGCTTCCATAACAATACCTTGACCAGCTTCCACGCCTTCACCCAAATCGGTTGCACCTAATCCTTGACTCACTCGTTCGCTTGGTGTTATCAGCTATAACATTATTATTGTTCAATCATTCGGGGACATTTGTTTTGATTTGAAGTGTTCGTACCTTCAGAACAACTGCTCCTGCTATCGCCCCACAACTTTGGCAAACGATATAGCAAAGTGATTTTAAGAAAGAACAATTGCCACTGACGAAAAGACCAATCGTTACCGCAGGATTTACATGGCAACCAGAAATCGGGCCCAAAAACTGTAACACAAAACGAATATATATATATATATATAGAAATTGATAATAAATCGATGATCGTCAAAGACTACATTAGCGCATAATAATAACGAATACGCATATAACAATTAAATGGATACTATTTGAAATAAGAAAAAACAAGATAAATAATTGTAAATCTCGTAAAAAGGCAAATCGAAAAACCGGTTATCTGACCTGTCCTGATACGTTTAGTATAAAAAAAGAAATGAAGCAAGCAAGAAAGTACACGTGGACGCGCATTCGTCGTAGACTCCTCGGCGTCGTTCGAAAGGATAACAAGAGTATATATCAAAGGGGATACAAAAGTTGTCTGATCAACTCGCAAGAAGAGTCTCGAACGGCCCAGTTCTCATGTTCAATCGACAAGGTCTCGGCTCGCTGCGGGCGAGATTTGCCATAATTGCGTAACGCGTTATTTTTTTTCTCTCTCTCTCTCTCTCTCTCTCTCTCTCTCTCTCTCTCTCTCTCTCTCTCTCTTTCTGGTGTAAACTTTTGTCTTCATTTTCATACCCATTACACTAATCGTCTCGCTTTCGAACAAGATTGACGAGTCTCATAATACTAACTAAGCTACGAATTATGAATGGACAGAGGATTTTTTATCGGGGTCATTCAACAAATTATTATACGCCAGTGTGTGACTGACTGATGGCAAATGTGTGGGTATACGATAAAAGCTATCCCGATTGTTTCATTCCAATTTGCTATTTATATTAAACACAAGTCTATATGGGAAGATCTAGAAATTGTATCTGGAGAGAGTTGACAATTCGGGAGATCGTAATAAAAAACACAATTCAGAATTAATTTATAAAGTAGATTTTTAACTATTGTGATAAACACATTTATTCCTTTTTAATGCCAAATATCTTATATAATTTAGTAACGAAATGTCATTCATGTTCTCGAAATTGTCAGAAATTCCAATAATCCTCGAATAGAGAATTAATAATACTTATCAAAATTCTCAACCCGATCAGACATCTGACCAATTTAAATTGTACACCTTGTACATGTGAACTTGATTTAATGGAATATTTTCTTCTTCAAAGGATTAAAATTTATCTTTTTTTTTTGTTTTGTTTTTTTAACCTCATTAACGCTAGTAGAGTAGTCTATGGATTAGAGATAAGATTTATTAGAACTGTGCATTAGATAAGATCCAATTTAATATTTTTACTTAGTTGGATTCATAAGTGTTTAATGATTGAAAAGAAAGATATGTAATATAATAAATTGTATAGAATATGAGTAGAGATATTTTATCTTGATTAATACGAAATTTAAAGATTTCGTTCATATGTAAGGTAACAATATTTATGCACGAGAATCGATATAGTCGGAAAATTCTAAGGTAATAATTATGTAAAATAATTGAAATATGTATGTATTTAAATGGTTCGCGTATATAGGGTCCGTCTATTTGCACTTATGTAAAAAAAAGTATGTACACGTATATTATATATTCTTTTTATAACTCTGTGCGTATACGCGTGCTTATGCTTTCTCTCTTTTTACGTACGTGTATATGTGATCAAAAATTATACGTGAGTTCATCCGTACTGAAAGAGCCATCGACCTTACATATGCTTGTAGATATACAGTTGAGAGCAAAAGTTTTCGAGCCATTCTATTTTTGCGTTCCCACCACCGTGTTTAATTTGGCATCTTACCTGATTATATCTGATACCTGTTGGACGTCTTACGTATTACTTCCGACAGTCGCCAAGGAAACAAAATAATATTTCACGCTATTAATCATATTTCTTTTTAACTCCAGTGAAATAATAAATTCAATATTTTTATTGAACTAAAGTGACAACAAATATTGTCGCCCTTAAAGTTTTTCCACGCAACTGCCTAAACGCATATGTATAAGTATGATATATATGATGACGCATATTTCGAATAATAAATCGTGTAAGAGATCTAGAATTACTTCATAGATTTGTAGCCCGGAGGGTCCGCAACCTATAGCCTCCGGTCATACAGACCGATTTATTCGCGAGTGTTATCTCTTTCAAGAATCATGAAACTTTAGAGATCTTTCAAAGAAGCATACAAAGTTTTTTTCTTCTACGTAAAAGAAGTCATCGCCCTAACGATTCCAATGTCTTCAAGATAAAAAGAGACAGGAAATATATCAATATTTATTTCTAATAATAAAAGATAGAACGCGTTAATTGTGCAAAAAGATTTCTATGCAAATTTCAATTGTTTCATATGTTGACCAGCGCTATCTGACCGTGATATCAACTATTACTTTCCGGTTGCTTGTTCGATACGACAAATTTTCTCTCCCTGTTGCATCGATTTCTGCCGAATTTATCGAAATCGGGGGGAAGGGGGTATAGCTGAATCCTTCGACTTGCTGCAATTGCTACGTGTTTATTATGTTTGCCAGGAGTCCAAATTTTAACTCAACGAAATAATTCTCTACTGTTAACATTTATTTTCGTATTGTTTATTCCCGATTTGTAATTGACTTGTTTGATTCTAATGACGATTTCTTGTTTTTTTTCCATGTCTTCAAGCTCTTCGTTAGAGTGTTTCTCGAATTAAAGAAAGAAGAAAATATTTCAAATCAAAAATAACAATCCAAATTATAAAATGATTGGAGGAGGAATAAGAAAAGGTAGAATAATAAAAATAGGGGAGAACGTGTAACCAATCAATCGGTGTGTGACTGAAATTTGACTGACATTAGACTGACGTCTTTTAACATCTTTTAATACAGAAACGCAAACGAGCGTATTCGTATACATATTGAAAGATAAATAGTAGTAGAAGTAGTATAGCATAACTTCGTCTCTTTTTATTACGTAAGACGATATACGAACCTCTTGAAAGGTTCGAGAGCCTATACAGAGTATTATCTCGAGGTAACATTTGTCACATTTATATTGTAGATCAAACGTGCATCAACGAATGATATTTTGTATTTAACACGTGTCTTTTCTTTTTCGATGGATCTTTGCACGTGCTAAACTCTTTCACTCATCCATTCCTTCCTTTTTTTTTTTATTTCACGACTAACATCTTTTTCTCGAGGCCAAATTGTTAAAAGGGTAAAACAATTAGAACGAGTACATAGAAAATAATAAGAATAATTAATGACATTCTATTGAATATATTGATCGATATATTTGATTTCATTAGGCAAGAAAGGTAAGAGTTTGCGTTTTGTCGAGGTTCGCGTTCCGCGTAAGGTATATAAAAGGGAGGGAGGGGGGCAAATAAGGCCGCTGATTTGCCCAAGGGGGTTTAACCGACAAGATGGTGCAATTTTGCCCTGGAGCCTTCGACAACCTACTCGAGTAGCAGATACCCACCACTATCTCCATCGTTCTTTCGAAAACAACAAATTTGTTAAAGTTTTGCATTGAAATAAGAAGAAGTTTCTTCCCCAAATTCAATATAATTACACAACATCATATTAGATGCGCTGGTACAACTTATCTTTCCACCTATTTCTTATTATATGATAATAATTAATAGAAAAATGAATAGACAATTTTTTAATTGCTCCGTTGTACCACATTAAACATTACGAGCGAGGATCAAGACGGATAATGTATAATAAAGAAGTATACAAAACAGCCAGGTGTTTTGTTTTTTTTCTATGTATATGATAGTATGTAACATCGGTTACGAGATTTTTCTGTACTCTATACTATACATGATGATTCATAATATTTAATAATTCGCTTATGCATCATTCGTTTTCACGATGAGAAAGATTATTTATTTTTGTTTGAAGATTTTCGATTAAACGTAGAAATAGGAAGGAATGGTGGCGACTACGAGAGAGAGAGTGAAGTAACTTTTCATTTCTTTTACTTTCAAATAAAGCTATAGGTCGAGGTCAACGAATTTTTCGTCGGAAGTGACGACGAGGTGCCGACGAATGTGTTACCAAAGAAATTGCGCATCCTAAGTGCCTACGCACCTGCGCTAAAATGTAAACCCAAGTGTCTACCTATGTAAATTCTCTGAAGACACGTCGCGTTGAATCGTTAAATTTTTACTTTCGTAAAATGACCTCGGTTAATTACATCTCTTACAAGATTTTACCGAATTCTCATCCTTGTTTTCAAATTATCACGAATAGCCATCTTTTTTCTTTTCAATCTAATTTGTCTATTTTAATTCTCTGGGGAAATCCAATGAATTTGGATTTCAAATCTTATAAATCAAATTCTAATGTAAACACGATTCTATATATCGATAAATAGTACAGAAAAAAAAGAAAATAAAAATACAAACTTACCTGTGCCAAAGCTGCAACTGCAAGACCGAACGTGAATGCAATGTGCAGGACACTAGGAGCTTGTCCTTCCACCCATGTGATACACGAAGCACAACCAATGAGAACCAACAGAAAGGTTCCAAGGGCTTCGGCAAAAAGTGCCACCAAAAATTCGAGTTTTGCTACTTCTTCTACTCCGATGAACTCTTTAACGCCTGAGAAGGAAAAAACGGAATCGTAGAAGAGTTAAACGTGCATATGAATTAAGTTGACTCATATGTTTATCGTTCATGATAAAAATACATTATTTTGAATTATTGAAAGGAACGAGTGCACAGGAAATAAAAGAGACGATAAAATTCCGATAAGAAAACAATAAAAAGATATGTGAAATATTGTAAAAAGAAACTGTATCACAATTTAATTTGCATTCGTTAATTACTGATTAATATAAATAAGTTGTTTTCAATTCGTTTATATTGAAGTTTAATTGGGCTGCGGAAAAATTGTTAATAAATAGTTTTGCTATACACCGAGTTGAGGAAGAGATCATGCAAGAATTATTCTATCATCGTTAATCCGATTATCGTGTCTCTCGTTTGCGTACATGCAACAGAAAAAAAACACATGAAAGGTCAGCACAGCTCATTCAAAATCTTCACTTCCAAACTACACGCATCGTAAATACGCACAGATACATACATATACATATATAGAAAAGATAATATATGTATAGAAAAGAAAGAGAGAAATAAAAAGAATAAGAGATATGATATCTTAATCCGTTGGTAAAGTATCCGTAAGTTTAGTAGTTAGGCATCATTGAAGTTTACGTTGGACCAACCCTGGCAGCAATAAAAGCAATAAAACTATGACATAACGTTCAGATAAAAATCGAGAAAGCGTATAATAGTAGTTACAACAGTAGCAAACTCGAAACACCGATAAGAATTTCTTATCTTACGTTAGATATTTTTTTCTTCTTTATATACATCCGTTAGTTTTCATTTCAAAGAGTTGTACGCTACGGGTACTTGCTTGCACGCGTGACTTAAAAAACACTTAGGAATATTTTATTGCGATTAAAAAAACAAGAAAAAAAAGGAACGAAATAATAAGATGACCGAATAAAATTTACCTTTCCACGCCTTGCCCATGGTTCCAAAGAAACGTTTGAAAGAACAAAAAAATAAGAAAAGAAAAGAAAAGAAAAGAAAAAGATTTTTATTTGTTCGTCCACCTATTAAGATCGAAAAGAAAATAAAAGGTGGGACGAAACTGTCGGAGTCGAAAGCAAACGTCGAGATGATGTTTAACTCGGTTCCTTCACAGATTGTACATATGTTTATGTTTATATCGGGTGGATACTATTATAATATTCACAACTCGCACGAAAAAAAAAATATATATATATATATATATATATATATGTGTGTGTGTGTATATAGAATTTGGTGATATGTGTCGTTCGCACGTGAGTTTGTGGACTATTGATTCGGCGGAGTCCGAGTTTCGCCTTCATATATCGTTCTTCTCTACCACAGTTTTTCCCCTCCACTGTCTTTCTCTCTTTCTGTCTCTGTTCGTCGTCATCAGCATCAGTTACCTTGTCTTACCACCACCACCACCACCCATCAGCACCACCACCACCACCACCACTACGCGCGAGACAACTCGAAAAACTCAATGAGATATACATTTTGTTATACTGATTGTGTGATATTTAAACGAATTCGTCAAACTTTACCAAAATTTGTGAACATCCTTTATGGTGTCGCGATACTTGTTTTGAGAATCTCTCGAGAAACGATAAACTAAAGTATATTTTTCATCATTTAAAAACGTAGAAAGGATGATAATATGGATAATATCAAAGTGTTGAGTTTGATAATATAACGAGGCGTTATTGTGAACTATTGTAATGATACATTATTATTTGTTAACGAAGATAAGGAAATGTAAAAGAAACTTCTAATGGTTAACCGTACGTTTATGTATTTACGTAGCGATGCACGAGCTAATAAATTTAACGAAATAATAAAACGCGCAAAAGACTTGATATGATAACAGAATGATAATGTACGTAATGGTAATTAATTAATTACGTGTGCTATGTACGACGGCGTACACGTAACCGGACAAATAATTAATCCTTTGCGATCGGTAGCCGTTTAGTACTGCATATCCCATTCGTCGAAATTATTTCTATTCTGGCGTGTATTTAGATTATTATTATTATTCCTCTAAACATTACGTGTATATATTTGTTTTCTTTTTATTAATTATGGTAATTTGTCGAAGTGACACACGTGTGACCAGAATATCATGGCTTTTTTCATCGCAAAGGATAAATCTATTGAATGAGATTTAACACACTTGTTAGCGTTTACACGAGGTATTATATTTTTTTTATATATGTATAGATCTGAATCAACTGATTATTATTGGAGATTATTATGGAAATGAATTCTTGATATTAGGGTAGAGATCGACACGAAAAAGAAATCAGTGTTAACAGTTGATAAGATACTTTTGATCAATATTTAAACAGTATTTGTTTTTAAATGAAACTTTACTAATTAATAATAGTACGATGCACAATTGGGTTATCATCAAGTTGCAAGGAGAAATTGATTCGCAAAGGATGCGTGACATAGGAAAATCCGAAATATCCGTTTTAGGATAAAAGATTTTCCTCTGTTCCTATGGAATCTCATTCACCGCATTAAGTTTTTTACGCAAGAGTGTTAGAGTTAACGCGAAACTAGTCGAGAACGTTGTTGTTGCTTTCCATGGGAATGTACCGAGATGCGTATCTTGATTCAAGAATAACCATACCTACACTTACACATTTACATATTATTGTACGAAAGATGATATCATTTTTTTTGGTCTTCATTCTTTCTAACTTTTCGAATACGAGATCAGTTTAACTGATTCTGTCCCAGCATTAGAAATACAAAAATTTAACGATTATTTCTTCCACTCTTACGCAGTTAACGTTAACGTATCGTTCATCTATATACATACATATGTATGTACTTCTGAGTAATGTACTTCATTTTGAAGCACGTAATGTTTCGTTTTGGTAATCACGTTTTATGTTACTTTCGTGTCATCTCGATGAATATAAAAGAAAAAAAGAACGAAACATATTATTCTTACTATTCGTGTTTCTCTCCTACCCCCCTTTTTTTCTTTTCATTTCTTTTTTTACTATTCCGTAATAAATATTACATTTTAATTTGATTAAACTTTTGTGTGTGTAGTAGAATAAAAAATTGTAATAAATACGTAATAATAATAGGAGCGTGTTTATTGAAATTTCTTTGAAATTGCAGCATAAGCGTGCGTTCAGCGTTATGTCCCTCGATAGTAATTAAGCGCCATTAATTAGGTCACTACGTGGCAATGTTGTCTTCCGTAAATAGTTTTCTCTCGTACACCTGTTCTTTTATTAAGATAACACTAACGTTGACGTATTTCAATAGCAACCAACCAATAATACATTTGTCAAAGTTTTCGTATATAGTTAACGTACATAACGTAATTCGCTTTGATATCGTTTTTAAATGATTCCGTGATGTCATTAAATTTTAATCAGAACATTTATCCTTAAACATACAAGAGAGAAGAAGAAACCGTTCCTTATTTATAATATTGTTACTTGAAAAAGTCATTTAACTATTGTCACCCGACTATAGATATATAATATCCATTTAATTGCATTATCTTATCTGATAATAATGAGGAATGGTTGTCGCATAAATTGACCACGATATCGATCGAATAATTTATTTTATTTCAAGTATAATGCGAAACTAATGTAACCTGATTCGATTATCCTTTACTTTTTGTTTTGTTTGTTGTTTTTTTATATAAAATGTCGGCATGAAGTAATAGAAATTTATCGTACCTACAAATTCTTATTCATGTTGATTTATGATAAGAAAGTATATACCTTACACGTTGATAGATCAACGCTTATTGTTTTTTTCTTAACTAATAATTCTTCAAATAGTTCCAAGAGTTACTTGATTTATAAAAAGACAAAAAATAACATATGATTATTTTTATCGGTTGCGCTGTATATACTCGTAGATATATATATATATACGTGTAACAGGAGTGCAAGTATATCGGTAAATATTAAGTCGAGAAACATGTAACCCGTTGAGTTCGTGTTTTATCAGTCCGCGAACGTATAACAACGAGCGCTAATTGAATTGATCTTGTTAGATCGATTTTCAAAGGATCGATGAATTTTTTGCATTTGTATTTCATTCACCAAGATCAATATTAGGCTTTTGCCAATCGACCATAATAATTAATATTAAATACGTCTGGTTTTTTTTTCGAAAAATTTCTGCTTGCCAATTGCAAACAGATGAAAGTGATCTTTTCAAATCGATACAAAAAATAATAATAGAATATTCTCTATTGATCGTTAAGGGGTAATAAACTAAATAACAAAAGCGAGTGTTTTAAATGAATAATCCCGTTTTATCTCTGATATGATACACCAGGGAATTGTCCGTTTCAATTTTATTTTACTTTTTGCTCTCTAACTCTTACTCTTTCATAATGTCATATTAATAAATAGTATATGAGAGATAGTGTACACTCGTATTAATTATTTTTTTTTCTTTTCTTTTTATTTTTTTCGTTGTTGTCTTAGTCTTTTTTTCTTTCCAGTACTAGCAACGTCATTATTTTTTAATAGGCGTAACTCTCGAGGCAAAGAACGTAATGGATCAGAAATATCACGTGATATTATTATTATCACGAATTCTTGATCTATCTTAAACTACAGGTTAATAAACAATTTGTAATTATTGTTAATTAAAAACTCTGGAAAAAATTCCAGATCGCAGGAAGTTGAAATTATCGTACCTGTTATGTTCCTACCATCGTTATACTAATATCAGAAACAAATTTGGTTCCACGTTAACGCGATGACGTTAATACGAAGAAAAAGCAATCAAATATGATCATCGTTTCTTTTTTTATAAACTTACAAAAAAAAAAAGTCTCTATGACATTCTCGAAAATGATTGTTAATGTGTCTACCTACTCAATTGTTGGAAGAATTCGAAGAAATAAATGAAATATTGCAATTGATTGCATATTTCTGACGTATATTTTTTGATATATTATTTTTTTAATATGTTTAATATCAAATGTCGTTTCTTTTTCTTTGTATTTTTTCTCTCGTACTGTTTGTAAGAACTGTTCTTTGCGTTCGCGTACTAGCTCTAGCACGTGCAACTTCTCCGAGAATGTTCGTAGCGTCAAGGTTATACAACTCGTTAAATGAAATTCTACGTCGAATCGTTATTCGGTAAAATGGAACGACGATTTAGCAACGTATCCGTTCGAATCTTATGTCAAATTTGTTCGATCGGTAAATTTACACGATCGTGTACAGAGGAGTATAAAGTTCTTCTTCTAGTTTACTCTTGGACCAATAAAAATAGTTTGAACGAATATTATAGGTGGATCGAATAACGAGATGAAAAATTCTTGCTGATTTTATAAAGAAAATTGAAAGATATGAAAAATGCAATTCGACACACAACTAAATATCTAACAATATATTTTATAATTATTGATGGGAAAAGTCAGTAAACAAATGACGCGTTTCTTAGATGGAAAAATAAACGATACAAGATTATTTTATTTCTAAACGAATCTAAAAAAACCGCACGATATATTAGCATTACAACAGGTAGCGTAAAATAAAGAAAAAAAACAATAGTTTCGATTCTTTCTTTGATCGTAGTCGGCATTGATCATTGAAATCATTGATTCCGATCATTATTTAATCATTAACATTCGAATTATATTCGCGGATGGGTGAACACCGTACGCGGAAAACATTCAAACGAATGGAAAACTTCGAAAAAAAAAACTTCTTTCATACGTAATACATAAAGATACTACTAAAGTTTTATCGAATTACGTCAGCTAATTTTATGGTAATTGTATGGTACGTACGTGTAAATATTTCTCTATATAAACAATTCCTGCGCAAAATCTTTGTTAGTGGTAAGATAATTAATATTAGCAATTAGAGTGTACGCATTGATAATAATTAGATCGATGAAGGATCAATTATTGCATTGTCAAACAAACGGTATACACAATGCATATTTAACATAATTATGATAACAGTTAACTCACGAAAGCAGTGTTCCTTATAGTGATCTTCTTCTTCTTCTTTCGATGCGAGAGAATTTTCGCGTTGTAATTTCTGCCCATTTCTCGAGTGTCCCTCGGGAAATACCGTTGATACGTTCATACCGATATTCGTTTTCTGTATTAAACGTCAATTATTATAACAAAATGATATCCATGCTAGAAATATTATTTTTAAATTTATTTACGATCAATCGAAATGTATCATGAAAATGAAAAGGATTTCCGCATTCATTTCGTTGCATATTGTTCAAATCGAATAATTCGGCGTATATCCGGTGGCCTTGATAAAGATCTTGAAAAATGATCAAAGTATTACAACGAGAATACGATTTCAGGGTGAACGATAGTTGGTTTCATTGGACGGCGCATTAAAGCGTAATCCGTCGTTAACGGATTCATTAGATTCTAGGTTTGTGCCGAGACTCCGCGAAAATAATAATTATGATGTGTGAGAAAGAGATAAAGATAGAAAAATAAAAGAACGAATGAAAGAAACACAAAGGACTTCGCGTGGTATTTTACACGACGTTCGATCACGTAACTCCTGTGTTTAAAGGTTCCTCTCTTCAGCTCATTTTTCTTATTCGCTTCAAACAGTAATTTGTCAATAATAATTCTGATATATTCGATGAAGAGAAACAGTTTCAAACAATTATTCAATACGGAAAAGATGCATTTACCTATAATTATCAATACAAATTTGTTTATTTACATATGCATTATTTATACTAAATATATCCTTCATATTAGATCTACCGATAATGAATGCAAAACTATTTTTAGCAAACGAGTCGAGAAAACCGGTTGTTATCGATCAAATATCTTATGCAAGGGAAAAACAAACACAATGTAAATCAGAATAGGCAAAATATTGTTTTATAAAAAGGCAGTATAAAAAAAAAAAGGTGGATACTCGTTTTAGCATAAAAAGTCATTTCGACCGGTTTCGATATGAAATTTCGTGTTTGTTTCGTGTTAAAAAAATATAACTGATAAATGTCAATGAAAATTACTTCTGGATAAAGAAGCCAAATATACAAAATCACTTTTCACGAAGAAACATTAATGATGAATAAAATGGAAAATATATCCCATAACGATATGGGAATAAAATGAAAACAATGTGACACTTACTTTTCGGTCTTTTGGCACGGTCAACCTCTTAGCCCTGTTGTTGAAACTCGAATGGAAGACCAAAAACTCTTTCCAAAGATTAACGTAGGTGTCGCGTTTAGTCTTTGAATGATGATGATGCACAACTCTAATTGTTTTTTTTCGCGCCACCACCATAATATTCTCTAGAGAATACAGCACATAATATAGCACATATTCACCCCGTTATTATCGTTATCTTCCTTCCTGCATTTTTAATCATGGTTTTAACTCGTTTTTTTTTTCAAAAACTATAGCTTACGTTCAAGGTTCAAAGTTAATGTTGATCTAATTAAAGAACAAGAAAAAGAAGAGGAAAAATTATCGTTGCACCTGTGCCAGAAGAAGTAGAAGAAGAAGGACTCGTTTAAGTGAAACAACAATGGAACAATGCTGTTGCGGTGCGTCGTCGTGCTTGCTGCACGAACGATTCTTGATCCGAAGGGATAAAAAAGAGAGAGAGAGAGAGAGAGAGAGAGAGAGAGAGTACGGCAAACGGCCTTGACATCGACCATGCCGTTCTCGCGTGACAAATGGGGATGGTCAGAGAATATGGTAGAGGTAACACTGTTTATACGATCAATCAACCAACGACAATAACACTCTCCCTCTCTTCTTTATTTTTTATTTTTTTATCTTATGACAAGTTAAAAAACAATTTTACATATGCCTGTACAGATTGTTAAAAATAACTGTTGACGAGTACACAAAAAATGTTCTATTAATTTGTATTATTTATTATTACAAATTATTGAACCCATACGAAATCATTGATAGTGAATTCCTGTGTGGATAACTTAGCCCTATTATTAATCACCCCATAAACTATCAAGAAATCTTCAATTTCCGGATATAAAATATCCACTTCGACAGGTTATTTATCTCGCGAGCATAAACTACGAAATTGTTGTAGACATCAAATTTTTGAGCGACCTCGACCTTTTCTAACTCCTTTAAATCCAAAATGAATAGCATTGGGTACATATACGAAGGACGATGAGATAAGAGGTCTTACGAGTCGGATAATCGTTCCGCTACTCTCCACTTCCGGTCATACCTTATAACAAACGATCCACTTACGTGTATATGGATATACATATATGCACGTATACAGGATGTCCCAGAATTTATCAAGCAATCTACCGAAGCATATTTTACAAGTAAAGATAACAGAAATAGTTATAATTAAAATCTCCTTCGAATAATCCCTTTATTCAAGACTTATAAACAAATTTGGATTTGAAATAAATAAATGCGGATTTGTTGTTGGCTCTTGTAATCGTTCAATTTAGCATCATTGTAACTTGAAAAAGTATGGTTTACGATACAAAAGTGATTAACAAATTGACTGAAATGCAACAAAAGTCACATTCGTCCTCTGTAAAAAACATTCATATAAATTTGAAAATTTAGGTAGAAAGAACTGTGGTTGTAATAAAATTATACCTGTCATATTGTCGGACAATCGAACACCGTTTTCTTTTTTACCCAGTTCTAATACAGTTGAAAATGACACGAATGAATTTGATTTACGCTAATGCCATCGTCCAACTATTAATATTTATTCCGGGTTCGAAGTTCGTTATTAACGTTAGGAGAACGCGTTAGCTGTTGAAGGTATGGAGAACAGCCAGCTCGCGTGTTAAAATATCACGATAATTAGCATACGTCGTCGGATCGAAAGATAGATGAAACGCGATGCGAATGCATAACATGATTTCTAACTTTGCCATACATACATACATACAGAATTTTATTATTCCGTAACACATACAGTTGTTGTTTCCGATGTCCTACGATCAATCGATACAATTTTTTCTTTTATCTATTATATAGGATCAGTAAAAATCAGTAAGATTATGTCAATTATATTTATATATTCAGAAAGTCATTTCGTTTTTTCGTAGAGAAATATCGTCAGAAAAAAAATCCTAGCACATGAATTTAACGATTGAAATAATCGTAACGCAATTTAATATTAAAATATGTTGCGCGCATATATTGGATTTTGTTAGTAGAACTGTTGTTGCGTACGTATAACCCGACTATTTCGATATTTACACAATTTGATATTTTCCTACGATTTCAACGATATTACGTTTTTTTAGGTTATTTGCTGAAGCGAATGCACAAAATGCATCATAAGAAAACATACAAAAATACAATTATTACTTGCAAACAATAAACAAATTGATAATAAACGAAATTTTCGCGATAGTATGCCGTAGGAATGAAAATGGGCAGAAAATGGGCAGAAAGTTTAATTATAGTGATCGTATTTTTCTCGTTATAAATCATTAGGTTATAAATCCGAATATAGTATCGTTCGCGGACGCAATCAAAATGCAAGCCGTCTGGTTTCTTTCGTCTATTGGCTTTGTAGTATTTGAAAGGCTTGATAGAAAACAGCTATGGAACATTAAAATTTAAGCATCGATTTATCTGTGCATTACAATCTGCATGATACTGTCACGTTCGCACGTACCTCCAATTTGTGTAGGATAAAATTACTAACATAATCATAAGTGTCTTTGGCACATCGTACTATTATATTATACATATATTGATTCGTTGCATTTACGTTTTACAATACTCCAAGAATACTAGAAGTTTTACCAAGCTAGAAAGAAATAAAAAATCAATTGCGTCATTATTATTATCATTATTTGTAGAATTATGAAACAAAATAATGTCGCATTTTTTGACTCTCACACAAATATTCGGACAAAGTTCACATTTATTATTTCATTTAATGTAATTTAATATTTCAAAAATAGTTTCAATATTTCCTGGCATAATAACCATTTTGTTTTAGAGAGAGAGAGAGAGAGAGAAAAAACATATCTTATACTATTTATAATTTTTCTAAAAATATTCTACTGTTATATTTGAAATACGAAACTAAAATGTTAATTATTTTGGAATATTTTTGAGTCACTGTATCCAAAAAATAATGAATCACGTAATAGGAGGAAAATTTAGGATAGAAAACGATTTCGAATAACGCGAATTCATAGAACGCATAAAATATTGACCGGAGTTTACCGTCATTTTTCTATATATATGATGAAATAAAATGTGTGTGTGTGTGTGTATTGTAGAAAAAGATAGTCACGTAGAAGGAGTTATGCAGCCGGAATTATCACGAGGTCGTGATCCTCCTGTCCAGTTCACAACAGTTTCTCAGAAAAACATACAACACGCGGCCATGTGTGCCTCGTAAAGATCCCATATACGAAATATCAGGTTTTTACAGGACGAACTGGATTCAGGTCGATTCGATGTTGATGCTGACGTTGACGTTCATAGTTGGAATCAGTTTAATAGTGATAGAAAAAGAAGATATTATGGTTGTTTGCGAGTATAATAAGAGTATACGTGTAGACAGTTTTCTTTCTCTTATTGAATCGTTACGCGAACCTATATTATCAACAAATTTATTTATTTTTCCTTTAAATGAAAGAAAGAAAGAAAAAAAAACAATGCAACGCGATAATATAATTCTGGCAGTAAAAGTCGATAACGCATTAGCAATGTTTACCGTCGACACAAATATGTAACACACGTACACATCTAACCAGCCACCTATACAAACGTTATCCACCCCGGCCTACATTTTACGTTTATTTATGCCATATAAGTATTACCTATATAACGTATAGACTTTTACAAGTGTTTCACATGATCACACTTAAGAATGTAAAACAGTCAATTCGATCAATTTGTAACCTGACACGTTCCTGTCCACTTATATTACAATTATTGCTTCCTACGCTTGCAGTCTAATCATTGTAACCGTTCGAACTTATCAAATCCCTCGAAATAAGTTTCAACTAATTGAAATATACGATCGGTTTAATCAAATATGACAGGAATATATTCAAATAAGTAGATCTTTCAAAAAATTCATACCAGTATTTGTCGAGAAAATACTTTGGCGGTGGTTGATTCAAAATAGATAAATTTTCTTTTATTATATTACCTCTCTCTCTCTCTCTCTATCTCATTCAAGTATTCAAATCTTATTATATCCACAAAGTATAATATGTTTTACTTTATTCAAATATGCTAGCCAAGATCAACAATAAATATAACAATAATATATAAATTAAACTCACGGTTATGTGTCTCTGAAGTCTTATAAATTGTTGCAATTCTTGGCGTAGAATCCATCGTCTCTGAGAATCAAGGATAAACTAAAAAATGCATTTATTTCTTTCATATGATTTCGTTGCATGTACCTAAACAGATACCTAATTACGTGTTTTGACCAAGACCATGTCGCAACAATATCATCCGAGTTCTTTTCTAACAAGCTGAAAAGAAAGAGATTGATAAAAAGATAGACGAATACCCCCAGGAGTTTCATTTATCTTTATCCCGTTAATCCAAATTACCGGTTTATCCGGATTACAAAAGATTATACTTTATATAAAACATTATATTTTTAACTTATAACACTTTTTTAATTACTACTGAATTTATATTGTACGTAATATTAATTGTTAAAAACGTTTATCGTTGATAATGTTTTAAGAGTATATCAAAGAAAAATGATATGATCAGTATATTACACCGAGACGTGATCGTTGACCAAACAAATTTATAAAAACCGTACTATTTGTGACGTGAAGCAATTTTTAGGTCATCCGGATTGGGCCCGGTTCCATTTCGAGTTCGATTAACGGGCTTCCACTATAGAGAAATAAAAATAGAAATAGAAAGAGGGAGTAAACTAAGTTTTGACTTTTTCAAAATCGAAACTTTCAAAATATATTGCATTCCTTGCAGTACCTTAATTCAAATCAATCTTACATATTAATACGTGGATGAAAAGACTTTTCTGTAATACAAGTTTAAAAGAAATAAATAAAACAATAATTCATACACAAATTATATTATTTGTGACGTCAAGAAATTGCAAACATCTTTATTGGACCCTGTAAAAAATGGAAAAAAAATAGAAAAAAATAGGAGAACATTAGGTGAGATAGTTTGAAGATCGTGGTTACACATTGTCAGTATCCCCTACTCTCTCTTTCTCTCTCTCTCATATTCAGACAAAGTCGTATACGCGCTTAGTTAGAGATACTCACACGCACACACTTATTTGTACACACTCACGCGTCACCCGGGAACGGTATCTCTATGGTCGAAAGAGAACCGACACAGTCGTCTCTTGGAAACTCCTCCGGCCTGTACGCCGAGTCTTCTGATCATCATCGCATCATCTCCTATACTAATCTATTATTTTATTGTATTATCATATTTTCGAACAATTGTGTCAACTGATAGAAAAAAACATCTTTAGTCGCGTGTTGTTATTCGTTCGTCAAAGGATCGAAGGAAGGATCATTTCATCTTTTATTTCTCATTCATTATACTTACTCGAGGTATGTGTTAGTTCATTATATTTTTATCTTACTTTTTGAGATACAATTTTCTTTTTTTCAATACCGAATTGATAGAACAGAATTAATTATTATAGATTTTGTTGTTTTTACCATTCTTTTGGTGATAGATAACACATTTTGTTATAATTTATATATGAATGTTTTTATTAGATTGTGTGTGTGTGTATTGCACTATTTCTTTTTATTTTTCTCCCACGCTAGATCATACACGTATTGCAATTATTCAATCAGAAACGTTCTATATTTGTAAATTATCAACAATTTATATGACTTATGTATTACAGTATTCTTGTTAAAAAGATAATAGAAAGGGAAAAGAAACGGGACATTTAAGTAAAAAATAAAATACACGACTAAACGGAATTCGCGAGAAAAACTAAGGAAAGTGCATTAGGATTGTTTACATTTATGTGGTAGACGTTTCATGCGTCATTCTTAAGTAGTGCCAATATATTTCACATGCACGAAACGCGCCAAACGCGCTTCCAGACCTTTTCTTCTTATCTTTAACTTCAAACGGTTGAAAAATTTCAATCATTGCACATCTACTTATGGTAATTTTCACCTTTACGAATCAAAAGAATATTCATTCTTATATTTCATTGTTCTCTTCGACAAATTTCGAGAATCACTTATATAATTAATATTAGAAAAATGAGAAAAATTCAATAAATCCCCATAAAAAACGTAAAACCGAAAGCAATAATAATAATATCAAAATTATATTGTAAATTGCTTGACGATTTATTTTTGTAACTATTTACGTCTCGATAGCCTTAACCTTTTTTTCTTTTTCTTTTTTTTTTTTAAATAGCAAAGAAACACAAAGAGCATAGAGAAAACGTATGGAATAAAAAAAGAAATAAATAAGAGAGAACAAAAATGGATTCAGAACCATAGAAGGACAACGACCGTGTAAAAAAGAAACGAACGGTTCCATACTCGATAAATCTACGAGGACGCAACCGGTAATTTATGTCAAATCAACCGGTTTCTTTCTGCTTTCTCGAGAATCATGGAAATTTACCAAGGGACATTCAAAATTTGACTAATACAATAATCCTTTTTGGGATTTCACGGTTAGAATCATCGCGGCGCGTAGAAATTACGAGAATCGGAATGAATTCATTCTCAGAATGAATGAATATATATGCGTTGATTATATTCATCAGAAAAACCCATACATTGTTTCGATACTACAATATAAAACTTTTCTACTTTCTTTTTTTTTCTTTTTTTAATACGTAACATATTTTTGTACATAATGTGTTTGTAGTCAGAACTTATATTGAATGAATATAATTACACAATTCTAATAGACTTATTACAGTAATCATATTCTAATAATGGTAATCAAATAATTATTTATTACTATTAACTACGGACTACATCGTCTCATTCTCAATGAAGAATACTAGTAACACAAACATAATATCTTCCCTTGGTTTGTTTTAAAACATTTGAGATCGCGTTCGTGCGATTTCGTAATGATTAGCGTATACTAAATTAACTGTGTAAATTTTACATATGAGTTTATGGTAACACAACGAACGCATCGTTACGGTGGATTACTTATGGAGGATGTAACGATCTCTCTAATATTTGTCCATGTGTGTGTGTGTGCGTTTGACATCATCGTGAAATAAAGTAACCACCTCCACATTATTCGTGAGACACGATTTAGAGGACATCTCGAATAATATCCGTTTGCGTAATCATCTATCTGATTGCGAATGAATGATCTCGAAATGAATGAAAAGAAAAAATGAAAGAATTATAATCGATTCGTTCGATGATTATTATCATGATCGAAAAAGTGTAGAATATAAAATTCAGATTATGAACGCGTCAGCGTCATGGTTAATCTTCTTTTTTTTTATGGTTTTTTGTTTGGCATGCATAGTTCAGTTATTGTTGTTAGAAAGGTGGTGGTATTCGATCATCGATCATTTACGATTAGTTAGAAAAGTATTAGATCACGTCCCGGAAGATTGTTCGAGTCACTGAAAGGATAATACAAAAATATATAAAAATGATGCATGCGTCCTTCGATTGACATGATAGATACTTTTTAAATCTGCTAATTATTCTTCAATTTTTACTCGGACGAAGGTAAAAATCGAAAAAATATGTGATATAATTATTGGTGACTATAAATTGTGTTAGAATAAAATTGACGCGAATGAAATCGACTTGTTGATTGAAGTGAATCAGTAAATTGGTACCTAAATTCGTGGCTCTTGCCAAGATCGGTAGATTCTTGTCCAGCGAGGATGTGCCGATCTGCATGCGTAATGTAACCTGGATATATGGTGACTCGTTAAAACGTAAAATAAGCTTTGGTATCGTTTCTATCGATGTGTCCCTTGACGTCGACCGTCCTCGATCTAAATTCGCAGACCGAGCTGAGCCGAGCCGATGCTGAATCGCTAAACATATTCGAAACATCACACCGTAACTGTCTATCTTCTCTTTTATCTTTCGTTATTATTATTATTCATTATTTTATCTCAAATTTATACAATTCTATTTTATTTCTATACTTTAATCCGCATTTCTTACACTTTTATTATTCCTATTTCACGTGCAATATTTACGACCGATCTTACATTCATGTTTAATTAATTCATTCTGTATTATTCTTATAAGCACTATTTGCATTTCTTATTGCATTCTCAATTATATTTGTATCTTATTTTACTTTCCTACAATGTTACGCTTAGCGAGTTATGCGATTAGCACTATTTGTGTTTTGATGCAAGTGTCGACTTGCATCTTCTAATCGTTCCATTCTTATTATCTAACACTATTATCTATATGTACATACATATATAAGCATATACATAATATGTTTGTATATGCGTATGTACGTGTACATTAATCTCTCTCATTCTTTCATTTGACCATTATTCGAAGAAAACGTGTTACTTTGTATCGATCGTGCTATTAATGATGTCTACCTGCATATTTTCTAACTTTACTAGTTCGATGAACAATGGAAAAAAGTGAACGACACTTTACCTTTTCGTGATTAACGGTAAACGAAACGGTACCATTCGAATGAAAGAGAAATATGATGAATGCATTAGGAAGAGAAAGACAAAAACTTCCATATGCCCTTAGCGCGATTCTAACTTACTATGGAAAATTTATCGATCATGAGTCAGATATCGTTACCAGAAAAATCACATAACCGATGCAAACAAAAAATAAACACGTGTTGTTTATGAGTCATTATCGTTTCCATCGTTGTAATATTTTATCTGGAATAATAGACAATGGAAAAATTTGTGTATTTTTGTAATAATAAAAAAAAAAAAGAAAAAAAATATTTCTTTCTTACAGATGGTGAATTTAAAAGAAGCCATTGGGGTGAACGAGCTCACGGATAAAAAGTCTGGCCTTTACCGGGCTTTATTAGCTGAATTTCTTGGTACCATGCTGTTAAATTTCTTCGGTTGTGGATCGGTCGTGACAAGTAATGTTGTTGCAATAAGTCTTGCATTTGGTTTGACCGTAACAGCTGCGATACAAGCAATAGGCCACGTTTCCGGTGGTCACATCAATCCTGCGGTTACCTTTGGTTTAATGGTTATTGGAAAGGTACAAAGGTTCTATTCTTAGCATATAATATCATTAAGTAATAATAAATCTGCTTATGAAAAGAAAAGAGGGTGGTAAGTTACTAATTAAAGAAACTAATGTCTAATTGACGATATCTAATCTAACCGAAATTTTATCTATACCCCTTTCCTCTTCAGTCATTCACATAAGATTACGTTCTTATTCATAGAACGTTTATCTTACCAGTGGTTACGGGTGACCACCATGGTACTACAGATAAAACAATCTGCGGTTACATGTTACCAATAAGAATACTGACGCATACGCGTACGTTTATTTTATCGTGCGCGAAAAAAAGTTATAATCATTGTCCTATTCTTTTGTCGATACGAACAAATATAGATTAAAATAATTGTTTTCGCTAGAAAATATTCGCGTCCACCTTAGATCATGAAATTCTTGAGAAAATAATTAATTAACGCTTTTTACTATGATTATTATTTTCTAATGAAACGTTTCATCGATTATCCGTTTATGGTAATCCGAAAAATATGCCTAACGCTTTAGGCAAATAATTCTGCTATGTTTACTTTAAACGCGTAATTATAAATTAATGAAATAAAAGAACCGTCATAAATTGATCATAATATCACGATCGAATAAATTATCACTTTGCGCTAGGTAATGCAAAGTAGTTAACGCGTAATCGCTCATTCGGAGATCTCTAATTACGCGTTGGTTACTTCATGACCGCAATGAGCTGGCATTTTGCAAAACAATTTTCTACGTTTCTTTCATATTATCAAGTTGCACATATTTCTACATTTTCTATAAGTCAATAGAATAATTACAACGATACAAATTTGTTCTTACTTGAAATAAATTTATGATTTATGTTAAATTATATTGTCTCAGGTAGCAATTATTCGAGGAATTCTTTACGTGGTTGCTCAAAGTGCTGGAGCTATCGCTGGTTCGGCTATACTAAGGGCACTTTCTGCCGAAAGCATGGAAGCCAGTCTCGGTACTGTATCTCTCGCCGAAGGGGTAACACCGGTTCAAGGTCTTGGAATAGAATTTTTCCTTGCAATGATACTGGTTTTGGTTGTCTGTGGTGCATGCGACGATGCAAAATCTGACAGTAAAGGTATAGCACCTCTACTGATTGGACTTTCCGTTACCGTTGGACACATCGTTGGTGTAAGATATTTTATTTTTCAATAGAAACAAAATAACAGTCGCGTATGGGTTTTATCATGCAAATCGTATATGTGTTTTAGGTTCCACGAACGGGTGCTGGAATGAATCCAGCACGATCGTTAGGAAGTTCGGTCGTTATGGGTGCATTTGACGATCATTGGTTATATTGGGTGGGACCTATTCTCGGTGGACTTGCCGGAGGTTTGATTTATACTCATGCTGTTGGTCCAGCAAAGAAAGAAGAAATATCTACCAGGCAATACGCAACTGTAGCTTTGGAAGAGAAAGAGGTACGATCTTCTTTTATATTTTTATCTATTGCACAAGGATATAATATAAAAAAATATTCAAATATATTTCTAACAAAATGACTATTATATTTTGTGTCTTCAACAATCCACATAACGCTAAACTTTATTCAATTAACAAAATGTTTCGAATATTTGTTAAGTCAATTCTTTCTTTTGCTTTTTTTTTCTCATCGTTTTTATCTCGTAGAGGTTCGAGTACATAGACAGCGGAAGAGGAGGACTATAAAGAAACAACAAATCGAAATGATTCGAAGACACAAAAATGCAGGATAATTAGGTGGTCAATGATAGAAAACTATTGTTTTGCAGCTCCAGAATTTTACCAGCAGGAAGAACGTCCACCCCGCTTGACTACTCATCGAACATCACTAATTTCAACCCTCATGCCAAGTTACTAAACTCCTTCCTCTTTTTACGTAGCCTTTAAATTTCTCTTCGATATGAAAATAAACGAAGATGGTTAACTGCATGAAATAATAATCAAATAATATAACTTTTAGAAATAACATGAAATATTTTTTAATACTCCGTTAATTGGGCTTAGTTATGCAGACATTTAGCGGATCCTCAATATGATTAACAATTAAATAAACAGAGTTGCTATTTTATATTTAAATAAATAACACAAATTATTGTACTTTGTAAAATTGTACTTTTATGATCTACAAAATTTGATTTAAAATTATTCGATTTTGACATTATTCTGCGTAACTTGACCCAATTGAGAATACACTAATAATTTATTAAAACAAATAAAAAAACACTTTTGAGTAAGCCAAAGACGATAAACTCTATTATAAAAAGCTGACACACTTGTGACAACTTTTTGCTTCAATTATAATAGTTTCATACTTACATAAAGAATCTCAAACGTTGTCCGGTTATTTTTTCTGCTTACTGAATGTTATCTGCATGCTATCGCAGCATCGACGATAATTAAGAAAAATAAAAAAAATTCATCAAATCATCCAACATAATTATATTATTTCCTGCTTTAGTCTTACATTATCAACATTAAAATAAGGTTTCGTATTTAATCATTTGTATAAAAACGTTGACCAAAAATGAAAAAAATTCATTTTCAGTAATTATACCTTTTTCTCTCGTATTATTCGCAATACTAAATTAACGATTAATTTGCAATTATTTAATAATTCAATAAATTATAATTTAAATTTAAAAAAAATATTAAAAATTTATAAAAAAAAAGTATGTGTATACATAATTATTATCATTGTTAATACGATTACGACAATAAAATGTACATGTAATAACGCAAGCTACCCTCTGCCATAGAAAATAATAAAATATATCTATCTATATTTTGTATATAAAACTGTACAATCGATTATTATTTGTTTCATTTATTTCATTTCCAGGGTAGGAAATAAGAAAAAAGAAAAGAAAATAATAAGACAAAAGATGTTTAGCATGTACAACATATTTTACTAGTACGTATGCCATAAATTTTGTTTTCATCTGGATAGATAATTACAAATATTCTTAAAACAATTCTTAATATGTATATGCACCACCTTAGATTTCATAATTTTTTTGAATAATCGTGACTGCTTGTTAAAATGTCAATATTATCATTTCGTCTTATTACGATTATCTTTTAATCGTAAATAACCACAAAACTAATCCATTGTAATCTTGTATTTAGCAACACAGCTGTAAATTATATTTAACAAATTGCTAATATGCACGTCTTACTACTTGAAACTTGTAATTTTAATTTTTCTTATTTTTTTGGATTAGAGGAGGGAAGGGGAGGGGGCGGATAGGTAGAATATTTCTGGGAGATATTTTCTTTCATAAAAATAGGAAGAAAAATGAACCATGCATAGTGTGTGAAAAAAATTAAAACATAATCATTTGATCGGTGCATCAATGTAAATAGATTGTTTCCATTGCAAGATTATAGCTCTAAAGAATGAATGAAACGTATGAATAGACTGTATGTGTATGTGTTTGTGTATGAGATAATATATCAAGATACTTAATTTTCAAATGAATAATTCTCGACTCGTAACTAAAACGTACATCTAAAACTTCTTTAAGATGCACTTAAAATAGAAGAATCAGGGTCGTTGGACGAACACCTTTACTAAAATTTAACCTTCCATTTGTGAAAGCTTATCTTCAAGACTGTCTTGACTATCATTGGTATCGTTCAAATTAATAGTATCATTCTCGTGATGTAACTCAATAACCGAATCCTCTAACGTATTGTCATTTTTCTGAACGTCTAAGACGTTGTCCGACGGTTCAAAAATATCCGTAGACTCTGAAAGATCTTGGGTATCCAAGGCTAAGTTAGATTCTTGATTTTCATCTTGTTCAATGATTTGTTCATTGGTTTGTTCTAAATCCGTTTTGAATTCTATCACTTGGGTATCTAAAACATCCATAGAAACAACTCCTTGAATCTTCAAGTTGTTTTCCTGTTCCTTTTCGTTAACTGTTTCTTCTACCACCACCGAGGGTTTCTCGTCAACGTCTATTGACGTAGATGCAACAATATGCGGTTGTTTCAATTTTTCCGTATAAATCTTTTGCGAATTTTCACCAACCGATGAAGAAATCTGTGTGAGATTAGTTAATACTGTTTCTTGAATTTTGGCTACCGTATCAGCCGAATCAAGGATGCTGCTAAGTTCACGATTCATTTCATCCACGTCGGTAGTATCTTCGGATTTTAAGACTATAATCTTTTTGTTTCCATATACTTTAGAGCTTGACACAATGCCTTGTCTGTTTTCTTTCCTTGATACACTAACAGGAGCGGCAAGGACCAATGCCGTTGTAGTCGGTGTTATTGGTGTTAAAGCAGTAACTGTTGTAGATAGGGAAGGGACTTCAATTTGTATGCCATCTGCTGTCGTGGTTATTGTCGTGACCTCTAACTTTTGGACATTTTCTTGATTATCTTCCTTAACTTCGGGTTGCTCCTGCTGCTGCTGTTGTTCCTGTTGATTCTCTTTTTCGGGTAATACACCAAATATGATTGGTTTGTCATCATTATATTCTTGTTCCTCATCATAAATACTTTGTTTCCTTTTAACGAATACCCTCTTCAATGGTAATTGTTGTTCGTCTTCCGACTCATCGTGTCGTTCCGGCAACATCTCATCTATCGGTTCATATTCTTGTTGCTTTCGTGCTTGAAGTTCCTCGATCTTCAATCGTTGCTGTTCTACTCGTTTCTCCAATTGTTCCAACTTTTCTTTAGTCTCTTGATCGCCTTTCGTCAATTCACTCATTTTCTGTTCTGTCGTTGTCTTCGGTGTGGACGTTGACATGTTGGAAAATTGAGATGTTTTCAGCTCAAACTTAGGCGATTCCAGTGATAAGGATTCATTAGTTTTCAATGTAGTCGTTGGTCGAGTATCTGCAGAAGATTGAAGTACAGCCTGTACCAATCCTGAAGTTTTATCCAATGGCTTCTTAACGATCACTCTTTTGACAACATTACCAGTAGGAAGTTTAGCTAACTCGGCTGGATCGATTATCGTACCATCTGGATTCATGATAACTTCTCTCGTGGTATCCCCTTGACGAATAATTCTACGAACTATCACTCGTTTCGTAACCTTGTGTCCACCACCAGCAGGTAACGTTTGAGCTAAGAGGTTCGGAACTTCTTCTTTAGGTGCTACTGTTGTAACCGACGACGACGACGTATCCGTACCAGTATTAGACTTTCTCATAACGATTCTCTTGATAACTTTCACCGTGTTAATCGATTTCGAAGACCCACCGATCGACGACAGATCTACTTTTTCATCCTTACAAACTACTTGTCCTTGTGAATTCTGCGACAATGATTGAGATTTAATAGTTTGACCACTGGAAGAAGGAGTGCCGTCTTTAGCAATTTCCTGAACATTTTGATGCTTTAGAGGGATTTTATGTTCTTTAAAGACAGAAGCCACGATCTTTTGTACTTGTGCTTCCGTATCGTCGACTCGAGTCTTTTGCGTCTCGTCTTTTGATTGAGACGACGACGACGACGACGACGATGTCTTTACAGTCGACGGAGTATTGCTAGATTTTGTTTCCTGAATTTCTCTGCGTTGAACAGGCATCAACGTTTTTATCGTCTTTTTCACCATATTACCATCTTTTCCTCTTACATAAACGACTTGCTCTTTACGATCCTCTTTGTCAGCTCTCTCAGCTTCTTCTTCGCTCTCGGTAGGCTTACCTTTCGGAAGTTTCTTAATGACATAAGCTGGTGGCTCGTAATCGTCATCCCCATCAGAATATTGTTCTTCTTCCTCCTGCTCTTCTTCCGAATCCATTTTAACCTTATTATCCGGTTCCAGACCATCCGGTCCCATTTTTTCTCCAGCCTCGATATGCTGTTTTATATGGGTGACATAATCCGCCCGATTACGACAGGATTGCTTACAAACGTCACAAGTCAATCCCATACCCGTGCGTTTGGTGTGCGTCAAAAGATGTACCTCCAAACTTTCCTTGCGTTTAAATGCTTTACCGCAATCCTCGCAAACGTGACGTTTTTCCACGGAATGTGAGCGCATGTGTCTGGTAAGATGATGGGACAAAAGGAAAGAACGTGGACAGAGTTTGCAAAGATACGGCCTGTGTCCTGCATGAGTCGTCAAATGGCGCGCCAATTTCGTACTAGTGCGGAAAGCTTCTTTGCAGTACTCGCAAACGAACGTCTTATCCTCGCTGTGCATCATCTCGTGGCGCTCCAATCCCTGCTTGTAAGAGAATCGTTTGTTACAGATATTACATTGGTAGGGTTTCTCTTTCTTATGTACGGCATCCTCGTGCTTTTGCAATTCCTCGCTCGTAAAGAATTCTACGTCGCAGTGCGTGCACGCGAAACGCAACTCGTCGCGATGCGATTTTTCGTGCCGTTGTAGCAAACTCATTCGTGAAAATTGTTTGTTGCATACTTGACAAGAGAATGGTTTCTCCTCGGAATGCGTAGCCATGTGCTTGCCCAAATCGTATTTAGAGAAAAACATACGATCGCATTCGGTACACTTGTAATTACGATCGCGATGGGCACGGTGAATGTGTACAACAAGCGATTGTCGTAACGGAAATGTACGTTCGCATTGATCGCAAGCATGAACCCTAATCTCACCGGGTTCTAATTTAGGACGTTCCTCTTTCGAATCATTCGTCTCTTGTTCGTCCTCGCTGCCAGCATCTTGATCCTCTTCGTAAAAATCATGACGAGTATCACTCTTTTCCCGTTTGTCCGATTGCCTTTCGCGCTCCCTGTCTCTGTCCCTTTCCCTTTCCCTTTCTCTCTCTCTTTCCCCCCTTTCCCCTCTTTCTCTCTCCCTATCTCGGTCACGTTCTCTGTTCTCTCGTCTTTCTCTGTCACCGTTGTCAACGCGTGGCTTCTTTGTATTCTCATTTTGCGTTCTCTGATCGCATACTCTCTTCGTTCCACTTTCTGGTGGTTCATTGGATATTGGTGGGAATGGTCGTGGTAAGACACCCGACAAAGGGTATGCCCTTAAAGCTTCGTCCGCTTTTTTACATTGAGATTTAAACTTGTACGAACGATCTAAATTCCATCTGCACAGGTTGCATATCATCTGCGGCATTCCATCTGCAGCATAAACCTGCAAGAAATCAATTTTTCCAATCATGATAAGCAATATTTCGATTTATGCAACAACTTTTGTTGCACTTTTTAACAGTGCGGTATTTTGAACACAGTCATGATTACCCGCCACATACATATCGAACGAAATTTCAATTGCGTGACGTTTAATGGCATCTAGTTACCACCACGAAAACTAATAAAAGAAACACTGCATTATCATAAGCAATAAGCATGCCATCTACGATAACTCTATCGGTAATCATGTTTACTCCGTCATTACTCGCGATGGTACGCCACTCATGAATAAAATTCACTTCTCAGTAACGGAAGACGGAAATTTATATGCTAAGAGATTCTCGTAAAAAAGAAATATGCGATAAAAAAAATTTGAAAAGAAACAAAATTAGGTGGAAACAATTAAAAGAAAAAAAAAAAACAATTGCGGGGAGAAAAAACAATCAAATGATGCATGTAGAGTAAAACAAAAAAATAAAAAAAAGAGATGGTGGGGAAAAAGTAGAAAGTAAAAGAGCATGTATCGCAAATGAAGAGTATAATAATATTTAAAAAAAAGACGACTTATCATATGTAAAAATAAAATAATTACCTCGATGGCAACGCAGGACATGATCTGCAAGGTGAGCGGTACATGGAAAGGTTTTTTGTGATCCCTGTCGAAAATGAAGCTTAAAGGTTCGGTCTCGGTTAGGCAGAATCTGCATACCCGTCTCGAACGTAACGGCGTTGGTCTATTCTCCATTATTATATTATCCTTTGATATTTAATTATATTTTGTTTTGATCTTTTTCGTTCAAAGTCTCGGTAGGTGTGTTGTAGCCTAGTTCAGTTATTGGCGCTTCGTGGCGCGTCCTCCCTCGCACGTTGCTGTTGCTGCTGCTGCTGTCTATGTATATTCGTCGATTGCTAGTTACTTTGCGTATACTCTTATAGTTCGATTTTAGAAAATATAGTAAATTACTTACACAATATATCCAACGTTGCCGAGTTATATCAGCGAAAAGCTTGTAAAACGTGCCCTCGGTGATAGTTCGTCACCGGTCACCGCCACCTTCCACACTACTACAATACTAATCACACACACGCACACACATACACTACGTAACCGAGATACACCGATATCCCACCTTTCAATGTAATCCTTATTCTCCCTCTTTTAATTTTTCTTCTTTTTTACTCCTTCTTTCTTTTTTTCTTCTTCTCCTCCTCCTCCACCTTCTCTTCTTCTTCTTCTTCCTCTTCCGTTCCACCTTTTTATTACGTCCACGTATTCTTGAATAATAGTTCAATATTAAACTCGAATTATCTTTCTCGGTTCTAGCCACGAACCGATGAAATGACGCCGAGCGTCGGTAAGAAGCGGGAAAAAGCGTCGCGTCTATCGCTTTTAGCACGAATTAATTGTACAACACTGCTGTAATGGCGCTACCAGAACTCTCCATTTCGTCTAACTGACTGGCGTCACCCGCTAAGCTTCTTCTAGTCTTTTCATGACAGCGGCCTCTTTTTCCTATTTCTTTGCTTGCTCCTATGATAAGTTTCTAACTATAGCTCGTCCCGCCATCTAATTTTTTATTATAGAAATACGTATTTCTCATTTTCATTTGATCAGAAATCATGTTTTTCTTTTCTTGTATTATTTCGCTACTTTTATTACCAATCAAATTTAAATAAACAAAGTTATTGCGTGAATTTTTTTTAGTCCAACTTAGGATTTAATTTTTTATTCGGTCAAGCTTTGATGATCTGCCACCGTGGCAGTAATGTCATCCAACGTGTCGCCCTCTTTCTACGAATACCATCTACATTTGTACATACGCAATGCAATTCCATTTGTAGGTATATAATATGTAAATGATATCTGAATTTTCATCTACGATGAATGGAGTATATAACGTTGATATTTATCTTGATTGATAACATTAATATATATTTTTAATCATCGTAGAGATGCATTTTTTCTCAACTTTCCTTGTAAGAATCAATACCTTTCTTTGCAATGAGTACAATGACCTAATTATTGTTATTCTTACATACAATTTTTAAGAATCTGACACAGTATAATTATTATTTATTTGTTTAGATAAATGGCTCTTATACCGCGAATTTTTCAATGTATTCTCTTGATTTGTTGATTGATTGTTTAATTCACACGCAATATTAAAAATTTAATGGCTCTCGTGAGTTGGCGAACACTGCTACAGGATATTATTAGAACTATATTTAATCGAAACAAATATTGTTTTATTTTTAATATTGGAATTTCATATTTATGTGAATTTTTTACAAATTAGGAAATTTATAATCAAACAATTCTATAGAATACGAATGAAGAAAATTGTAAAAGATCGCGGAATCGTGTCCGGGACGTCGTCCTTTCAGGACAACTGGTGAACCTTCTGACATTTTCGGATATTGGAATTTCAAGGTGGATTCTTAACGTTCCCTAACGTGCTATCGTCATTTCTTTATTTTTATTTCGAACCGGTCAACAAATATTTTACAACATGGAATTTGTGCAAAATCTTAAATACTTTTCTTAATAATAAAACGAATAATTATAATAATGAATCCATGAAAGCCAATTGATTTTCTTCGCGGATTAGCATGAATTCGAAACATTCACTGATATTACATTTACCAGGACAATGTAATCCTTTCTACAAAAACATGGACACGTTTAAAGCAATAATCCTCTAGGAATTTTTGTCAAATTAGCACAATCTTGATAGAAGCTTCTCTTAGGAAAAAAGTAAAAAGGAAACTAATTGGTTTTATTCTCGTAATGACTCAAAAGATGCATGCACCTTTTATAAATAAATCAAACGAGCGAGATGGTAGCATGCAGAAGAGTAACGGTTCTCCTTAGACCGTGTACGCGATCCTGCAGTGTTGTAACCTCACATAGTCCGGCAAAGTGGGGGATACATATAAAGACCCTGTTTCGCTTCGATCCGGCCCAGTAGTCTCTAGTCATCAATTTCACCGCGTTTAAAGGACCGTAACTGAATTCGCGAATCGACAAAACGGTCCAATATAATCAAACATTTGACGCCATTCCTTCCAGTAAGATGAAGAAGGCGTGCTTGCTGTGCCTACTCGTTTGCTTAAGTAAGTTCTGGGAATTTCACAATTTCGTGTTCACGATTTTCGTAGTTTGATTTTCTGATTCTTTCCAAGTACAGTCTTTTAACAAGATTTCTTTATAAATCAGATGCTCCCAACTTTATTATTATGCAGTAATTGTACAACATATAAAATATAATTTTAGAAAACTTGTTGAGACTCGAGTCACATTAAATTATTTGAAAAGAATCTTAATTTAAACATGAACATATAGCTAAATAATCAGCGTACGAATCGAAGATTGAGAAACCCTATTGTAAATGACCGTAATGTGCCATATGCGTTTCTATTCCATCCTTAGCATCTAAATGGTTCACGTTATCTCCTTTTACATTCTAATTCATTCTACTAGACGTTAGGCGTTCTAATCAAGGAACCTTTTGTTTCGATCCGATAGAAAGTGTGCTTTCCCTTAGCCCCGTGATATGTGCATGCACGAACGATCTGATTGAATAGAAATAGATTTCGAAGTAGCGATACTAATCTAGTTGTCCTGTCGAACAACAATCAAATGTTTTATATTATCACTTGGGAATCTAATTAATTAACGACAAATAAAAAAACAGATGCATCGTAGAATTGATTAAAAGATCATTGACATTAAAATATGACATATTTAGGAAAGTAGATAACTTTCTCACTTTCTTCCATCCATACTGGCGAGGTCGAGCGGCATTGGTTTCAGGGACGCAGACGTTGTATCACCTTGAAAATGGTTGAACCAGTTGACCCTCCTGCCACTCAAACTGATTTTTCTTCTCATTTACTCATTCTTATATCCGCGTATAATTGCATTTATTATTTCCAGTGTAATCGTCCTTGGTGTTTTAACAATGATCGATACTTTCTCTTGGATAAAAGTACAAGAATTCTTCGGCATTAATTTACATAAATTAAACAGCAGCTTCGTGAGATCGTATAATAGGCTTGTCGATAAACATAATTATCTATCTCTGTCTATAGACGACGACGACGACGATTAAAACACTATAATAATTTGACATCTAATTATGGATAATGTAAACTCTTAAACTCTCTCCAAGTTGAATGATAATCTTTCTTTACAGGCACTGTAAATGCCTTAACAAGAAAACAGGAGGCTGCCGAGCAAAGTCGTCGTAAAGCATCGTTGCCAACTCAAAGAAAGGAACAACTTGGTAAGGAGGAGCAAGAAAAATACGAGGACGAGGACGAGGACGAAGTTTCGGATCAATGTCCTGAGCCAAACGGTTTCTTTTCCGACGCTGAACAATGCGACAAGTACTATGATTGCAGAGATGGCAAATTTACGGAGAAACTTTGTCCCGATGGTCTCGTATTCAACGACTTTAGTCCGCTACACGAAAAATGTGATTTACCTTTTGGAATTGATTGTTCCAAGAGACCAGCATTACGTACGTATAATTATTTTCATCGAATTATATTCTTGTAAAAAGGATTTGATTTATTGTTACTTCGGGATTATTTGTTGGAATACGTGCAATTCAGTTAGTTGGGATTGATTGTAATCGTTGACAAGAAGAAATGTAAGGGGATGCAATGGCACTCAACGGCAACGACGATGATTCTATTTTCTCTTTTCTTATACTCAAGGTTAAGTTCGAAGAACGTGACAAGGGAATCAAACGACACGGAGAAAGGTCGACACCAAACTCGTTTCCAAAGACTGTACGAATAAAAAAGGAAAATAAAAAAAGAGAAAGAGTCGAAGTAAATTCTTAACGCTCGACCGAATGTTTCAATGTAAAATATTTGAACGCGTCTCGTATCAAATTATCGTTTTAGATAATTTTGCACAAAAAATAAAATAAAAGAAAAGAAAAATTGTCAACTTGCAACGAAAAGCACGAATTTGAAATGAACGTTCATTTTTAACGATCGTATTTTTTTGATTGCATTATAGAAAAACCTCAAGCATCGCCGCACTGTCCACGCATGCACGGATATTTCGCACACGAGGATTCGAGAATCTGCGACACTTTCTATTACTGCGTCGAAGGGAAATTCAACATGATTACGTGTCCCGACGGATTAGTATTTTCCGAGAAAACTGGAATATGTAATTGGCCTGACGAAGCACAAAAGAAGGGCTGCGGATCTAGGGAATTATTTAATTTCACATGTCCGAAAGTTGACGATTCGGTTGCAGCAACTCATCCGAGATACCCTGACACCGAAGATTGTCAATATTTTTATGTATGCGTTAATGGTGAAATACCAAGGAGAAGCGGATGTAAACTTGGTCAAGCATTTGACGAACGAACTGGAAAATGCGATTGGGCTAGAAAAATTCCCGAATGGTAATGAATTTATATCAATTTTAAATGAATTTTATTGTTAAAATATCGTTGACCAATTATTATCTACAAATGTTATATATGATATGAATAATATTTTGTTGGAATTTCAGTAAGGACTGGTACAAGGATCAATTAACCGATGAACAATTAGATGCATTAGAAAATCCGCCACCAAAACCAAAAGCAACTGGTGGACCAAGTAGAAGAAAAGGAGCTCGACCAGCTTAAAAGAAAAAAGAAAAAGCTTTTATAGATTCTTAAGATCTTTTACAAATTGAAAATTGTCATCTACAATAAATCAAATACTTTTTTCCTAGTAATTTATTGTGATATACACTTTTATACTAAATTATCATCATTTATTTTTTATTTCCAATAACAATTAAAGTCACGATAAAAAATATAATTTAGAATAAAATAAAACGCGATAACTAAACGGAACACACACTTTCATAACGATGTGCGAATTATGTAGATCAATTTACATAATATTACATTAATCTAGTCTAATTAATCTTGATAAACGATACAAGAGGAATCATAGCAATCGTTCAAGGAAATCTATGGATAATATAATGGATATAAATAGTTGAATATTATAATTATAAAGCAATAAACTATGCAAATGATTTTCGCAACTATCTTTTTATCTGATACTTCAATTAAATACATTTACGTAGAAATAATAAATGTTGTAGAAGACGTTAAAAGTGTATAAAGGGGAACAATGTTACGTTTGAAGAATTCTACTCGAGCAAAGGTAAATAATTAGGTAGTGGGAATGAACTCCGGTGAAAGTACTTACATCTATCCGACTATGTCGAAATTATCGGGTAGAACAACGTAGTAAAAGCACAAACCTTCGCGTTATGACAGATCCGAGAGATTAGAAATTCTTCAAATCGTCATTTCCATGAATAAAAAAATAAACCAACATGAATTTTATCGATACAATTATTTTGTATTATTTGTTATAATAAGTAAATGTAAACTCGTTTACGCGATTTTTATCTTATTATATGTTTTACGATGAAACGTACTATCGAATAGAAAAAAAACAATTTTGGACTTCCGTAGATAACTAATTGCGGTCGCGTGTAAAAATTCCAATAAGCAGTGAAAGTTACTTAAATATCAGAGCAAAAGAAACGTTCTTTACGTTTTCTCGGATAAAAATTTGCAAAATCAAATGACACGGATATGATAACGTATCGTTTCAACTTATATAAAAGGGTATTATTTAACAAATTCAATGATCGATTTTTAATATGTGTTAATAATTGTTCAAGCCAGCGTATAATTTGTCGTATAATTTATTTCCAAAAAATATTATATTCTATTTGATTTCGGTACTAGAGAATTGATGATTTTGGGAGAGGGTTTCGACTGTAAGGAAACGACCAAGTGAGAGTAAAGTCGCGCGTGCGTGGAAAGAAGAAGAAAAGGGAAGGGAATGGTAAAAGCATGCGATATCCGATTAATCTTAATTCTCGACGGTTATCCAGCGAAAGAAAATGAAACGAAAGTGGGGAAGAAACGAAGGTGTTGATAGTGGGGATTGACAGGGTATACCCCCTCGTCGTGTAACCGAAGAGCTGCAGTACATCGCGAAAGAGAGACGCCATTCTAAAGACCGTATCAAAATACTTCTCGCTGATCAATTTTTCTTTCAACAATTATATTTCATTCTTATTTAAAAGCACATTTTTGTTCGCACACACGAATCTTACAAAAATAACGAACAAGAAAATATGATTCGAGAATTTCTTGTGACGATCCTGGCTGTTGTTGCTGTTACTCGTAAGTATTTCCATCATTTATACTAAATTTCACCTTTTTTCAATATTAGCACGATTTAATCAAATTAAACATATGGCTAACTTGCATTTGATTATTCAACAATAAATCAACTATAGAATTATATTAACAACTTATACTTTTATTCAATAGTTCCTATCATTGATCTTTTTATCTACATTTATTTCATTGCTAGATAGAATTTCACTTGGCAGTGACAAAGTGTGAACATTTCATTGTCAAATGTTCAAATTCAAAAACATGTTACTAGATTACTGAAATGTTGAATTAATCTAATGCAACATGAGCGTGTATTGTTTCTCTGTACCGCTATTATTAGGATTTAGAAAAAGGAAAAAAAATGAGAAATTGATATGGAATATAGAGGCGTATCGGGAAAAGGCGTATAGTTTAATGCGTGGAAGTACTGGAGACAGTCTAAACTAAACTTTCTAAAGTGTAAATGTCAGATATTTCTCGGTTCAAAGATTGCATAAGTATATGCCATGGTTATCGTCCTTATAAGCGAGAGTACACCTTATAATTACATAATAAAACAAAAATATAATAAATATTATCGGTATCCCTACCGGGAGAATGCGTATTGCCAAGGAGATAGGAACGAACGGGTTCGTCAACCTCGTCGAGATTGAATGTAACTGTTCACCAAACCACTTTTGATACCAGTCTCAACGAAACTTACTCTCGCTTTCGCAAACACTCTTCGAGAATAATCCTTAATGTTACACGTTTCAAATTCATTTACCTTTTTCCCGAGAAAAATGAATTTCATGAAATTGGACATTTTATATTCGATTACCACAGTAGTATTACTATTTAAGTAATAGTAAATTGATCTCATCTACATATTTTAATGTTAAATATTGTATCAAGTATTCTAAAAATGATTTAATCAATTTCCAGATGGTGCGTACAATTGTCCAAACAAAGATGGCCAATACGAGGACTTGAAGCAATGTGACAAATACTACGACTGCGTCGATGGGATTGCAACAGAAAAATTATGTCCCGATGGGCTCGTTTTCGATCCCTTAAACCGCAAAGTCAACAAGTGCGATCATGTTTTCAACGTAGATTGCGGTGATCGTCTTGAGTTGCGTAAGTTCTACTTTACTTTATTGCACTAATTACAAAATAATAATAATAATTATAACAACTAAAAAGTACATTTTTATAAAAAGTGTCCACCAAAATCCAATAGCCTTCGCGCAATAAAAATAAGAAAAAAAGAAAATATAAAAACGATTGAAAAAAATATAATGAAAAGGAATTTCACTTCACTAAACCGACATTGAGAAATCTTATGCAAAGCCGCACGAAACTCGAACTTTCGCTAGTGGAAAGGAGTTAAACGTGTCTTTGGCTTCCGTGGCACAATGTCCTTGACATACAGGATACAGTGTCAGCTGCTAATAAGCTAAGCAATGAATTCTTACGTTAGATCATTTTTTGATGAAATATTTGTCGACAGAACCACCACAGCCAACTAAAAAATGTCCCAGAAGAAATGGTTTCTTCGCGCATCCAGATTCTTCAGTATGCAATGTATTTTTCAATTGCATCGATGGGGAAGCCATTGAGATCACTTGCACAACTGGTTTACATTTCGACGAGTACAGTGGAACCTGTGTTTGGCCTGACAGTGCTGGCCGTGAGGTAAGACAAACTTGTCTATATTTTTCTAATAAAGTAATAATTCAGATGGGGATCGATTTTTGTGTAGAAAATATATATATTCATGATTATAGGGAAAAAATATCCATATAAACTCGCGTCGTTAATTTGGTGTTGTTTTTTTTTTTCCTAGGGATGCGGAGTTGTGGATAAAAAATTGAAAGACGGTTTCGAGTGTCCGAAAGAGAATCAGTTGGACAGCAGAGGTATGGCAATCGATCATCCGAAATTTGCACACCCTGACGATTGTCAAAAGTTTTACGTATGCCTGAATGGTGTAACACCGCGTGAACAAGGTTGCAGCGATGGAACTGTTTATAACGAAGAACAGCAAAGGTGTGATGCACCTGAAAACGTTCCTGGATGGTACGTTCAAAGCATCATTTTTGAATTATCTTCTACGTTTGTATTTGTTCTATTTTCATTTGATTTTGATTGGATTTAATCTTGATTTTACAGTGAGGACTGGTACAAGGATGACGACAAAAAGCCATGAGGGATTATTTGAAATTCGTATGTCCCGCATCGGGACGCCCGTACTGTCTTTTTAATTTTTAATTGCGAATTAGTTTGTAATAATAATTATAACACGTGAGATAATCTAAGCGTTTTATTTGTTTCCAAATAAATATTAATTTTTACCATAGAAAGAGAAAAAAAAAGGAAGAAAAATGTTTATTGAATTTTCTTTCTTACTTAATATGACTTTCGTAATCTCAGATTACATGACCCGATGACTTTTCAACGTTTTAATAAATGCTGTTCCTACATTCTTCATCTATTAACATACATTATCTCGTGTAATCTTTAGAAAGTTAGATACCTGATTAGCTACAACTTTGTCTAGATAAGTATATGTAAGTACGTGATTCGCGACAGTTAACTCGCTATTGAAATCTCGATTTCGAACGAATTCGAAAGGCCTTGAATACTCGTTTTCTACGATGCAGTCAGTCAACTCGACGTCGAAAACTTTCTCTTCTTTGGTTATTTTCTATTTTTCCATAACTCGGCCCACCGAGTTCGACGCTTTCTTCTTCTTTCGTCGTATCAGATATTTCCATCTTAAATCTATAGATGATTACCATTCATTTCTTTTTATCACACTTTTTGTAGTCAATCAAACGAACTACAAACTGTTTTAATTAGTTCTCTTCGATAACGATTTCGCTGATAAAAATGCAAATGTAGCTGATCATTAATGTCAAATCTGTACAAAAAATTCGCTTCAATTTGTAGATTTTGACAATAATATTCAGATTAAAATAACAAATCTTTCTCTTATGCTGATTAAATTTATGCAAACGTATCATTTCTCATGAATGATTTATTATACATATCAATTATTGTCACTCAATTTTGATACAAATGAACAATATAAAAAGGAATATAAATTTCCATGACTTAGTCGACAACAATAGGATAGTAAGAATTTTTGGAATTAACGATTTCTCTTATGCAAACGCACATATGTCCATACCATATGGATACATTGGTGCACTTTCTCTCGATCAGAGCCAGACGTTATGTTTTTCCCCTATTATAAAGTTCGATGGGACAAACTCGTGTAAAATATTTCATTCCTCCTAAAAGTGTTTGCGGTTTTATACCTGAGAGATCGCATCTGTTCTGCAGTTAAAAGTGAATCCCACCATCTAATTCAAACGACTAGATTTATCCGACCGGTTTACGGTTGAAAGATCCTCAAGAATGCGAATTCTTAAGTGTAAAACAATTTAAAAAAAACCTTTAAGAAATGTCAAAGAGATTGTGTAAAGACGATATAAGAAGAATGTTAAACAGTTTAAAGAAAACAAAAATACGATAGATAGAAAATGTCAGAAAATCCTAGACACCGAGCGAGTAATCACGCGTATTAACAACAACCCGGAAGAAAAGAGGACTGCAAAAAAGAATATAGATAGAAAAATGATTTGAAAAAAGTTAGAGAAATAATAAAAAAAAAATATGATGAGGAAAAGAAAATGGTAGAGATATCATAACGTTTAACGGTTCGATCAGTAATATGTTGTATTAGTAATTCTTGTTAGCAGGGAGAAAGGGTAGTATGTGCACGTGCGTGTATATGCGAAAGGGAACTATGCGAATAAGATGAAGGAAGAAAGAAAGAAAGAGAGACAGAAAAGTTTCGGCGAAAGAGGGTGGGGAGGATCGTGAAATGCAAGGTAAGAAAGCAATGGTGGAGAATGGTGGCCCGTGCCAATCAGGATCAGTTGTTTTCGATCTGCAGTCAGACTAGATCCACACGTTGCTCCGTAATTTGCAGTGAAAACTTTAGTGTTTTATACGATTAAGAGGAAGAGAGTGAACGCGAGATCAAATTGAGTGAGGATGATCATGTCGTATAAACTAATCCTTAATCGCTCGTCATTTGTTTTAATAGTTTTTTTATTAACATTGGCCACGATTGATGCACAATTCCGTTGTCCCGAACCAAAGGGTTTCTTTCCTGATTTGGAACAGTGCGATCTTTATTATGCTTGCGTAGATGGGAAACCGGAGGAAAAGCTTTGCAAAGATGGCCTTGTATTCAGGGACGATAATCCAAAAAAGGAACTTTGCGACATACCGGCTAACGTTCCTTGCGGCGACAGAACTCTTTTGCGTAAGTTTATTCACCCTTTTTTTTATTTCTTTTCTATCTTCTTCTTCTTTTTATTCAAAGTTCATTCGGATAATTTATATCTTTGAATAGTTTATATAATGAAAATTAAATATTAAATTATGCTTCAATACCCATATTGAAGTTGAATTCAATTAACGAGAAATAAAATATAGAAAATATATGAAAAGCAAATAAAAAAGTAATAGATACATTTTATTAAATGTTATTACTTAAAAAATAAGTTAAATTATTTTTTAGCAAACACACGATTATGTATTAGAGTAAAATGAGAATTAACAAAAAAAAAAAAAAAATACAACCAAAGCGGTTGTCAATAAACATATTTTGCTCCAGGTGAGGCTCGAACTCACAACCCCGGCATTGCTCACAAACACTGTCTTATAAGTACCGTGCGCTAACCAATTGCGCCACTGGAGCAGTTGTCCAGATCCAAAAATATAGACTACTAAAATAAAAATGATACTTTGAAATACTACAAATATAAAATGATGCTTTATTAACATATTCACTTTTGACTTAAACAAAAATCAAATAAAATTAAAACAATTCATATCGCAATTACTTACATTATCAAAAATAATTATTATCGACTAATTATATAATAATTATATAATAATTTTAGTATATAAAATTAGTATAAAATATAATAATTATATAATAATTAGTTGATTTATTAAATAATAATATTAATAATAAAATCCACAAAAATATATAGGATACTAAATCTGAAATAAAAGTCAATTGCAATGAAAATAAATGATTACAAGTATTTTACAAATTAACAAATATTGAAACATATATATATGTTTATCTGTACACGTGTACATTCGAACAGAGGAACCGCAACCAAGTAAAGGATGTCCAAGAGCAAACGGATATTTCAAACACGAGGATCCAACAGCGTGCGACAGGTTCGTTAATTGCATCGATGGTATACCACAAACAATGCCATGTCCACCTGGTCTAATTTACGAAGCGAAAATGTCGAGTTGCGTTTGGCCGGCGGATGCAAGTAGATTATGCGAGAATGTTAAACGTGATGTCCTTGACGACGGATTTGTTTGTCCTGATGGTGACGTGGCTGGTCCTTCAGGCCGGGTTTTACCACATCCAACTTATCCTCATCCAGAAGACTGTGCCAAATTTTATATATGTAAAAATGGGGTTGTACCACAAAAAGGACAATGCGACAGTGGCACCGTTTACAACGAGGAAACTTTTAGGTGTACTGACCCTGAAAACGTCCCTGGATGGTAATTACAATTTTTATATTCATTTTTATATAGATAACACATATAATAGTAAAATAAAAAAAGAATTCACACGATAATGTTCTTGTTTTTTTTTTTTTACAGCGAGGATTATTTCAAGCGCAAAAACTAAGTCAGGCAGCAGAAGTAAAGGTGCCAATTTATTAATCACGATACCACGTGTATAGCACTTAACTTTTTACTTGTGTGTAGATTATAATATTAAATAATAATTATAATAAATACTTTAATGTGTAATATGAATGGGGCTCTCTGTGATATCTTACATTAGATGATTTTCATTTACCTTGAAAGGAAAGACAAAAAATAAACGTTGACCTTTCTCATTTGATTAGATCTTTCATATCTAGTATAAATCATTATACTTTTTATTATTTAATATGCGTATCTCGTTCGATAGAAACATTACGTATCTTCAATCATCATGGAGATTAACTCTTGCCGAATGTCAAATGGAATAGCAAACAAATGACTCGTCTAGGATGCACATAGGTAATGAACGTCTTTTAGAAAATTACATAGATCAACGATAGAAAAATGTTCCATGCGCTTGGCTAATTTCTCATCTCTTTTCTTCTCTTCTTTTCTTTTCTCTTCTCTTCTCTTCTCTTTCATTCCATAGAATTGCAACCTTTCTCTTTACGTAATAATAAGCGATGCGCACACCACCTTCGATATTTTACCGGCAAATTATTAACATTTCTTTAGACATTCAAGCGGTTAGAAAAAGAGTGAAAGTATGATTGCTCTTTTAGTTCGATGTCTGCTTATTTTCAAATGATTCATTTTTAACGAGTTGATGATATTATTACTTGTCTTTTTATTTATTTCAAGTAAACATTTTTATATATTTAATGAGAATGGTTATAAATGATTATTTGATTGATTTATTTATTAATGAACACATTTTTCATATTATTTGAAATAAATATTAAAAGCAAATGATATTTTAATTGATAAGTAATAATAATTTCAATGAACCATTGATCAATTGGATATAAGGATTAGATCGTAAAAATATGACAAGTTTGAAGAAAAATCTTCGAATTGCAACAGAGCAAGAACAATGTAACCCAACGAAATCGAGCAAGTTGTCTTTGGCTTTCACCATTCACATCGACGAGATTTCGCTCGGCGGTCTTCGAACCACCATGGAGTCTTATGTAAGACCGTTAAAGGTCTGGGGGAGAAGAGAAAAAGACAGAACCTATGAACGTGGTACAAGACAGCATGTACGCGGATATACCGGGTCCGCATGCGTGATTACCACCAAGTCGTTAGTTACGTTATACGAGTATTGCGGGGATTATGCTAACGTATCTTCATCATTCGTATGCAGAATCGGTAGACAGATAATAATAATAATAATACTAAAAAAATTTACGATTTTCGATGCATCGACGATACCAAAAATGGCAATGAGTCATACTTCGACGTTCAGAATGTTTACCAAGTCGATGAATAATTATAACGGGTCTTTCGAATATTCAAATAAAACGAATAATTCTTTGACGATTTATAATTATTCATTGAATAGGATATTATTATTTAGAATATTATTTGAATATTTTGTAATACCGATCACAACCATATTGTAAAAGTAACAACACAGCATTCCTTCTGTTCCCTAACTTAACCAAAAGCTACTCTATAAATCTTGAATATGAATGTTGCATACACAAGAGCAAGAGCAACTAACTCTGTACGAACCCATTCCGTATTCGTAGAGTGTTCACATAGCTTACTTTACTTTGCCGTCAACGCTTGATCCTTTCTTCGGCACCGTTCGGTAGAACGCCGAAAGCGTACGAACGAACGCTTAAGAAATCGGTAAAAGACAGGTAGTAAAGTAAAGGTGGGGTCGTGAAACATGGTTTTCACGATTCAAGTGAAGGGAGAAGCTGTCGAGGCCAATAAGTGAGCGCCAATCGTCGAGCAAGCTTTGATAGTCATAGTACAACTGGATCATACCTAAATCGTACAAGATTCGGAGTATGAGTCGTTTCAAAAGTTTCATCCTATTGGCCTTCTTGGCTATATTATCATCGTCATCATTATCATTATCCGGTGAGTTTTTTCCTCTTAAAAAAGAATTTATTTCTTATTTTTCTTGTTGGTTATATATACTCGTTTCAACACTGTTTTGCATTGAAGAAAGTTTGAATTCGAGATTGTTGATATCATCAAAGAAGAAACGGGAGTGCATTGACGCATCAATGATGCACACGCGCATCTAGACGCTTCGGGCTAAAATAATCTTTCCTTTTCGAATCCTCGATGAATCGTCCTCGATCGGTCGTTTCCTTATTTCTTTTTTCTTCTTACCATATGGCGCGCTACTTCTCGATGCATATACTATGACATAATAGCAATCTTGTGCTTTGATATAGTTTCTTTTTTTTTTTTCTATCATTATCATTTTTAATCGGATACATTTTGTCGTTGAAATTTGCGCAATGTTAATATATTAAATCATGTTATTTACAAATTTTTTAATTTTTTTATTCATTTGGATAAATTTTTAATAAAAACATAATGATTTGCTTTTAGCTATCAAAAATACCTTAAATTTTTCAATAAAAAGTACTAGTGTTACTTAACTATCAAAAACACCGATTCTCTTTATATATTGATCAATTATTTCTCTAATTAAAATAATTCAATTATTCAATAATTTTGTAACAATTTGTGTTAATCATTTTTCCAAGTTCCTATATTAATAATAGTAATAATAATATTCGTATATTTAATCTACGAGAACATTCGATCGTAAGATGAGAAAGTATACATATTACAATCTATTTTATCCTTGAGATACATATGTTACACATGCAATAAAACTAAAATGATTTACCTAGGTGATATTTATAGAAGCTATGAATAAATTTATTTGATATATTCTATTTTTCATTGCAACTATAAAATGACATTAACTCGTTAAAATTTTGTAGTTAAAGCTACAGCGCTTTTCGGTGCTCCACCATGTCCTGATCCTTATGGTGTTCACGCGTATGCTCATCCGGAGGATTGCAACAGTTTCTTTTTGTGTACCAATGGCACGTTAACGCTGGAACATTGTGAAAATGGTCTCCTTTTTGACGGACATGGATCTGTATATAATCACTGCAATTATTATTGGGCTGTTAATTGTGGACACCGCAAACATGATCGTAAGTATAAATGAGAATTAATATATTAATCAAATAAATTACAAAGAGTATTTTTTATATTAACAATTGTGACATTAATTATTGTCCAACCCAATAATAATCGCATTAATATGAAAAAATAATCACAAATAATCCTTTAATTGCAGTGACACCTCTGAGTTCACCCGGTTGCGAATATCAATTCGGACTCTACCCAGATAGCGACACCTGTAGCACTTCTTATATTAAATGCGTACATGGACAACCCCTTGAAGAACATTGTGATGCTGGATTAGCATTCGACCCGAAAACGCACACATGTGTCTGGCCCGATCAACTTTTACCTTATTGCAATCCGGAAGCTATTGTTGGTTTCAAGTGTCCCCACAAAGTACCAGCACGTAGTGCGGCAGCTAAATTTTGGCCATTTCCAAGGTACTATCTCTATATTCACTTATTTTATTATTTCTTAATAATTTCATCATTTTGTCGAAGTTTGTAATAATCTCATATAGGACTCATATGAACAGAATCACGTTTTTTATACTACTTTTTTATTTTCAATCTTATTTTTTAGGAATTGAAAATTCAAACTTTCGATTCTTAAATTAAAAGGCTTCTTACGCAACTATCGTAAAAACGTTATGCGTATTATTTCGTCACGTCCATTCACTTTCTTTTTACGTATAAAATTTCATGGTAGATTCCCAGTACCCGGTGACTGCGGCAGATTGATAACTTGCGTCGAAGGTCATCCACGTCTTTTGACTTGCGGCGATGGAAAATTATTTGACTCTGTGAGTTTGAGTTGCCTCGATCCTGATGAACTACCACACTGGTACGTACAACTACCAACTTATTGCGTAAGCTTAAATATTCTACTGAAAAAGAACCAAAAATTACTCCAAAATTATTTTCAATTTTCAGTGCTAATAGCCTATAAATTGGTGAGTGCACTATGTACAGGCGTAATGGAATTTAAATGTGACAACCACGAAGAATGATAACCACCAAGTCTTGCAATAATAATTACATCTAATGAAAAAGAACAAGAAAATAAGAAGAAAATCCACTTTCCTAGAGAAGAATCTTGCATCATTGTCTTGCATTTGAAAAATACACTATCAAGTATTCGTTAAAAAATAAATTGTACAATTTTATTTATTCGATCGAATGAAAATGGAAATAAAATGTATTATGCGTTATTATAACGTGACATGATTACTGCGAAACTGAACAAAAAGTTACGATTATTTATGACGATGTCTTTACTTGTAAAAAATATTAATGAAACAATATAGTATTAATTATAATAATAATAATAATAATATCGGATTGCCTCGAAAAGTTCGTATCAATGGATAATTATAATAAAATTGCAATATTTCTAGAAATCGAATTATAAATATATAAAACTTCTTACAGTATGCTGCACGTACAAGAATATAATTGAAAAATAATCAAATATAATTAAATAAAATTATCCAATCAAAAAATACGAACATAATTATATTGAAAAGATGATAATTATATTAAATATTTACAAGTAAATATATAAAAGTCATCTTAAAACCATTCCTTGTACACATCCATTATTAAGTTAATTCTATTCTAAAACAAAAATTAAAATGAAAATAAATTTAAATCATTTCTGAGATTGTTTCATGTGGTACCTATAAAAATATAAAAGTTATTAAAAAACATTATAAAGTAATTAGTTTCTATGGATGAAATGGATAGAAGGAACCAAGGAAAGGGGTAAAAGAATATGGTATTAATTAGGAAGTTAAAAGAAACTAATTACAATTATAATGTTTATGGTAAGCGGTCTTTGGCTAGATTTTACTTGTAATGTAATGTATAGCATATCAAAATATGATAAACATTACACGGAAAGTAATATCCATTGCCCGGGTCTAACCACGAGGAGGTAACCGCTTCTGAAGACCCACGAGGAATGTGCATCCTGAAGATGTCCACATCCGAATTAAATTGAAACCAAAGAAAATGATAACACCGAAAACGTTTTTTAATGAGCCCCACTCTTAGGCCCCAACCTAAGAATTTAATTCGAAAAATCCTTAAAATTAATTACTATTGAAATTGAAGAGAAAAGTTTGAAAACTGAATAAGAAAATGAAAACGAGGAGTGCATCTGAAAAAAATTCAAGTTACATCAATGATTTGATTGAAAACTAATACACTTTAGTATAATTTCAATATATGCATATACGGAAATTACAAGTTAGGAATATTTTATAATTATTAATTTTCAATCTGCCT